>NC_132889.1:3910282-3957782 GCF_030463535.1 Salminus brasiliensis | reverse complement strand
GCTGGCTAGCTTGTTTTGTAGGTCAACTGCTGTGGTAAATAAACTAATACACACTTTCGGTGTACAGTGTAGCTGTATAATAGGTCAAATTTAGTCTTATTTAAGCAACACACTGACCGTAAAGACACTGGAAGCTTGTATTCCTGCCCCCCTCCAAAAAAAAGCCCTTTGGGTAAATGTTTGACCCATTCCGTGCATGACGTTCTAGCGGTTTCTAGGCAGGCACCATACAAAAAGCAGTATTTGCAGTGTTATATGTGCAGAATTCTTGCTAAAAGTACAATCTAGGCCAGTAAACATCAGAATAGCTACTTTTGCAGAATTAATTTATTCATATTCCGCAGTAGTGAACTATCTTTGCTGACATTGTAATTAAAACAGTTAGCTAACAAAAAACAGCTGGCTAATAATAACAAAACATGCATAGAGCAGTGAGGTCTATTAGCATCTAATTTTAAAAAGCTACGCTAATCCGTAGTCTATATAAGATGCTCAGAGTGGTGACACCATGACCAAATCCCAGGCCATGTCTGCCATCAGCAGCTGGAGCCTGAGGGAGCACAACACGTGGGTTAATGAGTCTCTCTCCGCCCCTGTATCGCTTTAGTGTGATGCTGGCCGGCACCGGCGTCCGTTAGCCGCATCGCGTGGTTGCATCGGCGGCAAGTTTAAAAAGAGGCAGTTGCAGAACTCTATATGCAGTAGGATGTTGACTATTGCGGCGGGTTGTCGACGCTGCTTTTGCGTTTCTGCTGCATCAGCATATTTTTAATCACACGTTCAGCTCAAGCTTAACTAAACATGGGCAATTGGTTTTGTTTTTTCTCAGATAACAGCGATTTGATCGCCTGCATGGTGGTGAGTAAGGATGGCATTCAGGCACAGCGCTTCCTGGCTGTGGATGTGTATCAGATGAGTCTGGTGGAGCCGGAGACCAAGCGCTTGGGTTGGGGAGTCGTGAAGTTCGCCGGCCTTCTACAGGTTTGCTTGCTCTGCTTACACTCGCTGGTCTGATCTCTTGGAGTCAGTGATATGCATCACCCTGTGAAATTCACTTAGGAATGATAATAATAATATTACTTATTAATAATAATAAGTGCTTTAATGCAGGTAGCAGCTGAAGTTCAGTCGTTCAGACCTTCTAACATGTTGTGGTGATACAGGCTATGACTGAAATGGCTTCCTATACCACATGCCGTACTCTGCAGAGATTTCCCTTGTTATCCTGTAGAAGCTCCAGATCTCATCAGAACAGATGCAGGTGAACATGAATCCAGTAACAAGGAGAAACAAGAGCTTCTCTTTCTGAAGAAAGAAAGTAGTGAGATCTTGTCGGTGAGCTAGTCTGAAGAACAGAGCTCAGCTCCTCTAGGTTTCTCTTGGACGCCCCCCCCTCCCAGTCCAGCCAGCACAGCGTGGAGGATGTGTTCAACTCCATCAGCAGCAGCAGCAGCAGCAGCTCACCTGTTTTAGCATCATTTAACCCATGATTTACCACCAAACCGGGTGTTGATCTGAGGAGAACTCTAAATAATGCTAGACTCCATGAGGAGAACTTTGGAGATGTTCTAATGATGAACACAGTGATGGAGAACCTCCACCACCACTTTCTGTAGGAGTGTTAGTATTTGAGGAGATACACATTTACTGCCCAGATAAGCAGCTTTACCTCTTCACAAATGCTTAAAACATTTGCACAGTACTGTACAATGATCAGCCATAACATTAGTACCACTTACAGGCGCAGTGAAAAACCATCTACAGTGGCTTCATCTGTCAAGAGTTGGGATCTACATATTAGGCAGCGAGTGAGCAGGCAGTTCTTGAAGGTGACAGTCTTGTTGGTCACAGGGGAAATAGTCAAGCATAAGGGCTGAATTGCGATGGCAAGAAACGACTGGAGGCTCAGGTATGCAGTGGTCAGTCCCTACCAAAAGTGCCATTGAACAACCATTGAAACGACGGCAGGGTAATGGACACCTAAGGCTCATTATTGTGATCCGTGTAGACCCCGCTTCTAAAATGCACAGGACTTAAAGGATCTGCTGCTAACGTCTTGGTGCCAGATATACCACAGGACACCTTGAGAGGTAGCCCTGCTTCTGAAGACCCTACTCCAGCTCACCTGATTCTTATGAAGATTGTTCGAAGTGTGTTAGAAACCTTTGAGAAGGTCCTGCTCTCCAGGATGAGGGTTGGAGACCATTGCTGTATTAACATCAAATGCTTGTACAGTACAAATTGACAGTTCTCCTGTTATCCCACATCCATGAGACGAGGCTAGATGTTTAACTCTTAGGCCATGATGGTAGAAACCTACAGCAGTTAACAGTTCACCCGTCCTGGGTCTTTGTTTTTGTTTCTGCAGAGTTTTGAGGGAGTCTAATAGCTTTAATAAAACATCCTATCTGGCGTCAACTAGAAATGATCAGGGCGTTGTTGCGAAACTGTAGAAGCTCTCAATTCCTCAGAATTTCAGTTTGCACACTAGGAGAAATTAAATTAGGAAATATGACTTATTTGCCTTAACACACAAATAGGGATCCATTTCAGTCACCGCCTCAGAGAACTGCTATTTTAATGACCGAGGAGAAAAGTAAAAAATGTTCATTGCTCTCCAGGGTGCCGAACCTCAAGCAAAGCATTAGTTTGACCTGTATAGACGTTCTAAAACTGCCTAAGTTTACCTAACGCTGCTATACTCTATATAGGACTTTCCAGAGCAGATAAACACAAACCTTTTGACACCATTGGCTAACGCCAGGTGTGGGCTAGAGGGGTGTAAAGCCCCCCACCCAGCATTAAGCTGTAGAGCAGTGGAACTGTGTTCTCTGACATGATGGTTTAGCGATGAGGTGGGGTCGAGTGGTGATCATCCAACATCCTGACCTCTCTTGTCAAGCTAGAGTGCAACCAGATCCTCACAGCAATGCTCCTCCAAAGCCTTCTTCCCTGGACACAGCAGAGACAGTTACTCCAACTAAAGCAGGATCAGCTCTTTTTAGGTGGAGCCAAAGGTGATCAAGCAGGTGTCCCAATACTTTTGTCCATATAACGTAGATGCCATTTCACATGCAAGTGCCAATGTACACTTTCTAAAAGACGAGAGCATTGCTGATGGCCTGAGGATGTAGAGGCGGAGGTGTTCGTAACCTGTATCCAGACTTTTAGCTACTTGTTGTTATGAATTATTGATCATTATTTGGGATCATAATTGATCAGAATTATTGATCATTATTTGGGAGTTGTCTCCTGCTGTTTACCGTAGATCTTTCTCACCAGATTGCGTGCTTTGAATGGAACGTGAGCTGTTCTTGAACTGTTCTAGGATATGCAGGTGTCCGGGGTGGAGGACGACAGCAGGGCCTTGAACATCACCATCCACAAGCCCACGTCCAACCCCCACGCCAAGCCCCTCCCCATCCTGCAGGCCTCCTTCATCTTCGCTGATCACATTCGCTGCATCATCGCCAAGCAGCGACTGGCCAAGGGCCGCATTCAGGCCAGACGGATGAAGATGCAGAGGATAGCCGGTCAGTCCTCTGGCTCTGTGGTTTCCAACCAGAGGTTGTGGTTGGGGCCATTCAGCTTCAGTCATTTTACAGCAGGGACTACTCATGCTAAAGTTAAAGGGGTCGTAGGATGCATTTATTGAGTAATTCAATTATTTAATGTATAAATAGCAAATATGGTTCTTTAGCTGGTTTAGAAAAATGTTCAGATGCACTTTAACAAGCCTATTTACCACCCTGTTACTTTACCTCAGGTTTCTTTTTATAGAGGATTCAACAAAAATAATAATAATAAAATAAATATATATAAGATATATATATATATATATATATATAAATTTATTTATTATATATTTTATTTTTTAAAAATTGCCTTGCAATTCGTCAAGCCTATTTACCACCCTGTTACTTTACCTCAGAATGAAATTTTATGGAGAATTAAAAAATAAATAAATAATATATATATAAAAATCTAGTATTTTCAAAATGCCAACTTTACAGGATAAGTAAAATACCTTCTTAACTTTTAATGGAAGTCGATGCAATAAGATTTTGAAGCATTTCTATTGGTCCATTCGCCAGGAACTACTGTCAGATTCACATTACGCCAAAAAGGGGGTTAAAAAAAGGGTTGTTTGTCGGATAGCGACTAATAATCCAGTCGGTGCAGCTTACGTTTAGCTTGCTAAGGAGATTCTAGCAGGTCGACGGGGTTAGCTTTCAGCTTTTTAGCATTTTTAGCCCCTCCCCTGACTTCACTGCACGGATACACAGCACAGATACAAGGCTAAAAGGCTAGCTTTTAGACTTTTTAGCCTAGCTTTTGAAAGAGGGCACTTTTTATGTCAATTCTGATGGTGTAACTATAACGAGGCAAGACTGTTACATAACAGTTTTGAGGTTTTGCAATCGGCCCGTTTTACAGCTCTGTTTAGCTTGTCGTTTCCATTCTAAGGGAGCTTTAATCTTAAAGCGTGGTGTTTATTGGCAGCCGGTTTCGTGAACCATTTAAATAATATAGTATGAAACTAATTTGAATTACTTGGCACTTTAATATAAAACCGATATGTGCTCATTTAGGTCTTGCAGCTGTTTCAGGATTATTGGACCAGCAGAAATACTACAAAATGCTACAAGTAAAATTTAGCTTCCATTGAAAGTATTTTTTCCTTCTCCTCTGAAAGTTCCTGTCTGGAGAAAGAAAACCTGGAAAATGATCAGCTTTGAATTTGGCTCAGCCAGTCTTATTTGTACAATCTGTTTTAAAAACCCAGCATTTTTCTCCACACTGAAGCACTGTTTACTTTTAAAAGGCTTGTTTTGGCTCTGTCTGCGCAGAATTCATCTTAAGCATTGTGCTAGTTATTTTCTAGATAAGATTCCCAGATCATTGGTCTGGGCCTCACTAATGCTTTTATCGTTTCCTTCAGTTGAATCCAGTTTTCCTCTGTGGTTTCAGTTAAATTAGCTGTTTTGAGAGAAAACAGAGGCGTCCGGTTCATGTGCTGAAAAGTCCTCAAAGTTAGATTATTAAGGCTTATATTCATAGTCAAACTTTTGGATGCAAGTAGCTTTGTTTACGCTATAAAAACAGTAGATACATGGGATTCAAACTTTGCATAAAGTAGAAGTATCCAAACAAAAAGATATGTGCCAAAATAAATGAGTATATTCAGAACCTCTTAGCCTCCCATCAGTCGTAGTATACTGGACTGTATACTAGACGCCTAGCGGGCGTCCTACCCAGCACATTTACATTACATTTACAGCATTTAGCTGATGCTCTTATCCAGAGCAACTTACAAGGTTACTCGTAGTACAGAGGTGAGGCAATGTAGTGTTAGGAGTCTTGCCCAAGGACTCTTATTGGTGTAGCGCAGCACAGTCACCCAGACTGGGAATCGAACCCCAGTTTCCCACATGCTGTGGAAGCTCACTGGCAGATAGTGGTGTTATCTATTGCGCACCAACCACACCAGCACCGCTACCGCAACGGTAACGTCGCTATCGTTGCGACTGTCGGCCTTATTGAGCATCGCTACCGTGGAGGTAACATTGCTATCGTTTACATTGGGCCCTTCACATCTACACTCTAGTAAATATGAGGCTCTACAGCTACAGCGCAAGGCTTGAGTCGCTGGAAAGGCTACAGGAAACACAATAGAGGTCATTTTATACCACATCTAATTAAATCTAATTTATTTGTATATCTTTTTAAATACTGTTGTTGTCACAAATCAGGTTTATACAATCAGTAATTAGTCAAAGACCGAAAAAAAAAAATCAGTAACAAAATAGAAGACTCCCATTGGGCAGCCAACAGCGACAGTGGCAGGAAAAACTCCCTCAGAGCTGGAGGAGGAACCTTGGGAGGAAGCAAGACTCACAAGAGGGACCCATCCTTTTTACCACAGAAGCTCTTTCACAATAAAGAGCATATTGAGATATTTTGGTCCCAAATCCCCCCATTGCTGAAATTCCATTGACCATTCTATTCAGCCAGTGGTGGTCCGGCTAAACTAGGCCTGCCTTGTTTGTCTTGTTGCTTACCTTGCTTTGCTAATAGTGGTAGTAATAATCCTAATCTTGCAGATTTTATGCCCTTAATTCTAGTATATACTGCATATTATATATTATATTTTATACACACACATATATATATATATATATATATATATATATATATATATATATATATATATATATATATATATATATATATATATAAATGCAAAAAATCCTGTTGTGCATATTCAGGGATAGTCGTTAAGTGAATTTCAGTGTAAGCTGCTTGTCTTGTTTACTTCCTTTGCTGTCTCTCTCTCTCTCTCTTCCCATCCAATGTGTGTTCTATATCTCTCTCGACCCTTTTGTTCCCGAACTCTTTTCATAAGTCTTTTTTTTCCTCCCCCCCCTTTCCTTCCCCTGTAGCCCTTTTGGACCTTCCTGTCCAGCCATCCTCTGAAGTTCTTGGTTTTGGCCAACCTGCTGCTTCTTCCACCCAGCTGCCCTTCCGCTTCTACGACCAGGCTCGACGAGGCCCCGCCTTCGCCTCTGTAGATAAAGTTCCAGGTAACTCAAGATAGCGCAAGCATAATTGTTCTCCAGTCACTACACAGCACAGTCCCTTTGGTCTTTAGTCAACACCTACTGTGTCTGGCTAAGCACAAATAAACACTGCCAGAGTAAAAGGACTTTGCCAAGAGATGACCGTTTGTTTGTCCGAGCAGTAACTTGTCCATTTATTTTTGTCCAAATGACGCAAGCGTCAGAATAAACACAAGTAAACAATACATATGATAAGTGTGTGTTAGCTTAACACAGTTTCCAAAGCCCTGTATTCACAGTTACCCTCCAGGAGCTGGTTAGGCCTATCAGTTCTTTATTAAAAAGTGGTGTAGCTGTCTAAGTGCAGGCCTTATCGATTGGAGATTGCGGGTGAAGCCACAGCTCTGGTTGGGTAGAGCGGCCCTCCCTCTCCCCCATCACCCTGCACGATGCTAGCCATTGCATATGTCTGTAAGCTGTTAGCCAATGTAACAGAACTGGTATTAAATGTACTCCTCCAAGCATGTTGAGTCTGTCAGAAACATTTACTAGCCTGCAGTGTGTGATAGGCGGAGTCCTAGCTAGTGGTTGCGAATTGACGAGGACTAAATTGGGGATAAATTTGGATCAGTTTGATCAATATTTGCACAGAGAAAATAGGAATTGTACTCTTCTTACCAACTGATCAGTAACTCGACCAACAACACATTCAGGGTGCTATATTTAATATTATTGTTACTATATTTTATTATAATTCATGTTTTGTTTTTACAGGAAAAACATATTAACCAGGTAGATACATTGTTTTTTTAGCCAGTGTTTCTGTACAGCCTGTCTAAATATGGCTATTAACTTTTTAATATTACATAACAATTACATGGAAATGGTTTAATAATAGAGTACTCTGGTAGAACATTGTTTGGTGTACCATGGTATGAAAAATGATCATACCATGTACATATGCATAATACCGGTACTGAAATAAATGCAGCCAAACTGAGAATCTTCCCAATTTCTTACCATTTTCAAAATTAAAAAACAAATTAATGGAGAAAATAAGCTGGAAGAAGAACTCAAATGCAGCTTTCCAAATTATTTTTGTATTTATTTGCTTATAATTCCACTCAGTTATGTTATGGTTTAAGTATAATAAAGCTTTTGTTCAAACAAAAATATACCATGTTATAATAATAAAACGAACAAAGATAATAATAATAATAATAATAATAATAATGATAATAATAATAATAATAATAATAATAATGATGCAGAGAAAGAACTTTTTTTTATATTAAAAAATTAATCCAGTATTTTTGAGTCTAAAGTCTAAAAGTTCCAAAGTACTCCCAGTATCTCCATAAACTATAGTACTGTAGAATTTCTCTTCTACATCCATGTCCAACATTAAAAGTACAAGAGAAAAAAAAAGTTGATTATTTTCATGCTGGAGTCTTTTTTGCTATAAAGTTCATAACATAACATGCTAATAAAGTTCAGTATTTTCATGATAATGTCAATAGCTTATTTTATCAACAGCAACTGTCAGGTGATGAGGCAGCTTAGCTGTGGAGGCCAAAGGTCTGGTCATAGCTCTTCAGCCTGGTGACAAACAGTCTTTTCTAACCTTTAACATCCCAGTTCTGTTTTCTCCTGAATTTCTGGAGCAGTTCTGCATCTCAAGGCTGTGGTTTTCGCTATATTGTTTCATTGAAATTTCAGCCCTGCTGCGTTCGCTGCTTCCTCTGAACCTGACCATGATGGCTCACAGTCTGCTATCAGTGATCTAACCCTGTTTGGAGTTCACATTTCTTCTTTTTTTAAAGTCTCAGACCACTGGAGCGAATTACCCCTGGGTTTGAAGTGGAATTTTAAAGTTGAGATGAATAGAGAACATGTACGCATCCTGTGTGTGACTTCTTCCATTTAGCCGCTAATGAGTTATCGAGATGAGTTCTATAAATAAATGTGGTCATTAGGGGTTGACTGTTCCACGTTGCCAGTTGTTCTTCATAATTACCAACGAAAATAAATGTCAGAGTCATGATAAGAATCTTAGTGACATTCTGATTTGATATGTATCTGCTCAGGGAGGCCCACTTTCTGTTGTGTCTGAAATCGATAAAATAATAGTGGTTAAATGTGTCAGTGAAGCTGAAGGAGTTGTGCGGTGTGGGTGCCATGGGTGTGGGGGTGTAAAAAATAAATCAATAAATTATTTATATATATATATATATATATTAATAACGTTTGGACGCACCTACTTGAGGTAGGTCAGTCTGATCAGCCTCTAAAAATATTGGACACATGGGAATCCACTGTAGTAAGGAGGTCATGGCTGGAGGGTTTGTAGGACTGTGGTGTGTGTGTGTGTGTGTGTGTGTGTGTGTGTGTGTGTGTGTGTGTGTGTGTGTGAATACATCTCAAACCATGCAGCTACAGTATGCTAATATATGTTGCACATGTTTATTTATTTAGCAACTCCTTTTAGTTTAGGCTTCCTGAAACCCCCTCAGCCACGACAGCTTAACCATGATGAAGACCCCGGTGTCCCCAATGTCCTCTTTTTGGAAAATAATGTGGTTGAAAATATGGGTCATTCTAGTTTTTGGTTATTTATTTATTTTTTTTAACATTGTGACACATTCAATAAGGTGTACCCAAATTTTTGACTGGTACTAACATCAGCCCAACTCAAGCAGACCTCCAGATGAGTAAAGAGGTCTTCAACCGTCCTAAAGTGTCAACGGGACGTACAGGTAGCTTTCACCATGATCGAATCGGCAGCTGATTTCTGACCATTTTGAGATCTTTTTAAACCTCCTCTGCTTCTACAATCTTCTTTCTGAAGGCCTCGGAGAGCTGTTTGGATCTGGCCATGGTGATCTTCACCGCTCACCTCACGCTCGACTTTTTGAGCGATAACATCTTCAGAATCCTCTCTAACCATGTTCTAATCACATTTAATTACACATTTAATTCAGTATTAATACATTTTTCACACCAGAAAGTTACATATCTATTAATTTCATTTTACAAATGATATGAGAAATGATGAGTTGTGTGCGTTTAGTTGTGTCACCTCCATCTCTCTGCATTGTTCTAATGGAGATCAGACGTCCGTCATTTGCACTTTTGTTAAATCGGTCTTTTCTTTTTCCCTGAAGTGAGTATTAGGTTTAGGAAACTCACTGATTAATATAGGTCCTATGGTCACCTCGGATGACTTTAAAGCTTCTGTGGTTCCCAGAACTGTTGGCCTCCAGCCAGCGTCTTTAAATACGTCTGGTCTTGCCTCACCAGCTTGCCTGGTGCTACAGCAGGTCTGATTCATCAGTGATTGGTCTTCACCTTTATCATTACATAGTCAGTTCTGTTACCAGCACCAAATCTCCACCAGAAAGTACCAGCATAATAAACGAGAAATCCCCTTTGTGTGTGTGTGTGTGCGTGGGTGTGTATGGTGAAGTTAGAGGGAAGCTTGTTATAGGTAGTTAAGTATACGTAATAGTAGTCTGACTTAGTGTGACACCTTTGATTAAAGTTCAAATATGATTGATTGATCACAGACTGAATTAATGGAGGGTGTTTTTCTCTGCTTTAATTAAAAATTGGATTCTCAGATTCTGTGTGAATATTTGATTGATTATTGATTATTGAGTTTCTATAAGATGTTAATTTTTCTGCATGTAAATAAGCTCCACTCTTTTATAGAGAACACATTTCTGCACATTTTAATACACACTTCCTTTGTGTATTTCTGGTCATGGTATGGCATTTTGACCAGGGGTGGCCAAACCTTTGCATAGCAACTTTTTTAGGTTTATTTAGTTTCTTTAGCAAAAGAAGTTCTACTGGAACAAATTTGATTAAAGCATTTGATGTAATTTCTTTAAATGTACAAAATATTATAAGATTTTATTATATTATTATATTTTATTTTATTAAAATATATATATATCAAATAAAGTTGAAATGTTATTGGACTTTAATCTCAGAATTGGTGATAAGATTTGAACACAAAGCACATTTTTTAAGAATTGCTTGTTTTTCTTGTAACTAAAAATGTATCAGTCAGATTTAGTGTATTATAACACTTCCTAGATGAATATATCAGAGGCAGAAAAATGTAGGTAACACTTTATATTATATAATAGTAAACAATAAATAGCAACGTTAGTAATCAAAAGTTATGCAAATGGAAACAAAAAACTGAACCAAATTAAATCACTTATTAACTGATTATTTAGCAATTTAATACTGATAACCCACTTTACTTACTAAGTAGTTGCTCATAATTGTTATGAATTATATTGTCATTGTGATGCAAAAACCTTGCATCTTGCATTTTTTACTTTTTTTATTTTTTGCCATAATTTGAAACTGTCTGTTTTTCCTATTGTTTCAAACTTTCATGATGAATGGACCAATAGAAGTATTCCAAAATTTGGCCTAAACTCTTTTTACACAGATTTGCATTGAACGTTAAAATATTTGCATTGAAAGTTAACATTTTTGCATTGAAAGTTATTTTTTTTTCCATAACATATATGATATATATGATATATGATATGCAATCATGTCTATGTAGCTGTGCAAACACTTGATCCTTCCTACATGTTGGTTTTTAAACTCTAAATTCTTCCTTAGTATGTTGCTGAATACATTACAATACTAATGACTGAAATGTTAGAAATTGAAGGTTGGAAGGAACGTTTGTAAATATGCAGAGCCTAGCAAAAGAATACATCCAATTTGTCCAGATCTGACGACACTTACACAATGTTCCTGACTGTACATTTTATTGAATTAACCATTAAAATACCACCAACACCCGCAACCACCATCATACTGTTTACTCTATTATTTAATTAACTGCTCAGTTATACTCTATACATCTCATCTGGTTTGTGCTGTTGTGTCTTTAGTTTCACAATATTCTCTGCATATCCTCCATTACATTCATCTCCCCATTAATCCCTACCTGTCAATATTAATTTGTTTTGTACTTCTCTGTATATATTTATCTCTCATAACCGCACATTGTTCCCTTAAGACATCTGTTTACGTATCACATTTATTTCCTCTATTTAATTCTGCCTTTTGCAGAATTTGTTCATGCGGTCACCTTATTGTCCCATATCTGCATGTAATCATAACGAAAGCTGATTTGCACGTCATCATCTGACTTGTTATATATTTGTTATTTTGCACTTCTGGTTGGATGCTAACTGCATTTCATTAGCTTGTGCTTGTACTTTCTCAATAACAAAACAACAAACAAAACAAAAAACAAAAACTGATGATTTCACAAGTATTCAACCCTTCCAGACAACGTCTTGATAGAAGCACCGTTTGCTACAGTAACAGCTTTGAGCTTTAAGCTTGCAGCAGTTTTTTCTAATATGTTAAATTCTCTCTAAATTTATGGAAATTCTACATTTAAAATTTGTTTACCTATTTTCTGTTAGAACATCAGCAATATATGTCATTTTAAAACAGTGTTCGCTTAACCTCTGCTTAGGATTGTGTACGGATAAAGATGTTCTGTTGGAACTAATTTGATTAAATGAGTCGAGGCAGTACGTAATTACATTAATTTTATTAAATATACAAAATATTGAAAATTAAAGACGTTCTGCTGGAACAAATTTCATTAAAAGTCGCTAGTACGTAATTATTCATTAAATGTAATTTTTTTATATATAAAATATTTATTAGCAATATATAATTTTATTCAACTTTAATGTCAAATTTGACAATAAGAGTTGAACACATTATTAGAAACTACATATTGAAGAGAATTTTTTTGTTGTTCAGGACCACACATTTTTACAGTCTTGCAGCTTGCTGTTATGTAAAATTCCCTTCAAGTTTGCTTAAAATGCTGCATTTATGATTTGTTTACTTATTTGCATAGGACTGTTTGTGCAGATTGTGATTTTTCAGGTTTTCTTTAGTTAGCTGGCAGTGCAGCAGGCAGTAAAGACGTTCTGCTAGAATAAATTTGATTAAAACAGTTAATAGTACATTATTATTCATTAAATGTACTTTTTTTTTTTTTTAAATACATAAAATATTGAAAATTTGAATTGAAAAATTAAATGTCAAATTTGAGAATAAGATTTGAACACAAGGCACATATTATTAGAAACTGCTTATTTGTGTTGTATCAGAAAATGTATATATTATATACTATATTATTTTCAGATGTTCAGGATGGTTGGATGACACTTGTGAACCAGACATTTGTTCATAGTCTTGCAGCAGTGATTTGAATTGGCTTAGAGGTTCCAGTTACTGTAACATTTCCTTCTTGTTCCAGTTCCAGTTAATAGGTACATAAAGCTGAATGGTTTCTTATCACATTCGCTGGAACTGGCAGCCAATGTTACCACATTTATAATGAATTGAATCGGACTGTTTGAAGAATAGGGGCTCATTTCAGTTGAGCTTTTCAGTTTTCACAGTTTTCTAAATGAAAACCAGAAAATGCAGCAGAGCCATGCCAAGAACATGAAACCTGAGCCCCACAGTAAATGCTTTAGGAAACAGGTGAAGTGTAAAGATGCACATCTAGTATTTTCTAAGCCGATCTAAAAAAAAATGTTAGCGTAACAGTAACTGTTATGAAGGTTTACCATCAGTTGTTGTTGTTGTTTTTTAGCTTTTTCCTGTTTGCTTATCCACCTTACTGATAAAGTAACAGTCCGAATAATGAATTACTCACTATTTAATAGTTGTAGGTTAATCATTTACTTCCAGCAGCTCCAGCAAGCCGATTGTGAGTTACCTCTGAGTTTGCCTTAGTCATATTCTGTAGATTTACTTCTACAGTTACACCTTTGCCTCAGTATCTAACTATGCATTTTATCATTGCTGTCAACATTACGTGAACCTGGCAGCTGTTCTTCACATTGTGTAAAAATGTGCCGAAGAAACCACCAATAGAAACGCTCCTAGAATTAAATATTTTTACACTGACATCCATGAAAAGTTGATCTATGTGAAGTTATTGGTTTGGAGATACGAGTTTTGGTTTGTTTGTTTTGTTTTTTTTTTGCATGAGAGCAAAGGTATGTTATTCATATCTCCATAGAACAGCAGAATCTGTGATTTGATAACGTATAACAGAGGTATGTATATATACATTATATGTACAAAAGTATTGGGACACCTGCTCATTCATTGTTTCTTCTGAAATCAAAGGGAATTAAAAAAAAAAAAAAAGTGCTTTTTTTTTCCGACTGTCCAGGGAAGAAGAAGAAGGCTTTTATTAGATTTTGGATGAGCATTGCTGTGAGGATTTGATTGCATTCAGTGACAAGAGTGTTAGTGAGGTCAGGATGTTGGATGAAGATTACCTCACCTCATCCTAGCTCCCAAATTCATCCCAAAAGTACTGGATGCAGCATCATCATCATCATCATCATCATTTCAGAGAACACAGTTCTTCCACTGCTCCACAGCTCAATGCTGGAGGGCTATATTACACCCCTCTATAGCCCACACCTGGCATTAGGCAGCATGGTGCCAATAGGTTCATGTTTATCTGTTTATGCTGAGTATTTTTCTACAGGGACTAGACAAGCTGTGTGTGTGTGTGCATCTGCACATCTGTGTCAGCAGTGGGTGCAGCTTAAAGTAGCTGAATGCATTTGTTAGAAGAGGTGTCCGCAAACTTTTGGACATGTTGGTGCAACAGGTAGTGTGTGTGTGTGTGTGTGTGCGCCACTGTGTGTGAGGGATTTGGTGTGTGGATTTCCTCCAGGCACTCCAGTTTCACCTCCCGGAAACACACAGTACGTGAACTAAGCTGTGCTAAATTGCCCCTAGGCCTGAGTGAATGGGTGTGGTGTACCCAGTAATTCCAGCCAAGGCTCCGGACCCATCGCTGTCCTGCCCAGGAAGAAGCAGATAGGATATCACTGGTGTGTAACAGAGCTGTGTGTGTGTGTGTGTGTGTGTGTGTATTTCTGCAGGTTTTGCAGTGGCCCATATTGCCCAGCAGCACGGTCCTTCGCCCCTGTCCTCCCCTTCCCCCAGTTCCAGTGGCAGCACGAGTCACTGTGACTCGGTCACCGCCAGCAGTGTGTCCGCGCAGTCCGCCACACAGAGCCCATCAGGTAACATGCTGTACACACCCATACCTACAGGTAGTATCGCTCGCTGCAAGACCCCTCAGTGTTACACCTCACACTGATATAACACCCCGGTGTGTGTTGAGTGTTGAGTGAATTCAGAGTCTCGTTCGGGACTTTTGGGCAGGCTTTGCTTTTCTCTAACCCACCCACAGCACTGGCACTCAGGTCCTACACTGCATCAGTGTTTGTTGTTTTGTCTGTTCTTACTCACCAGAGCCTGGATTAACAAAGAATTTTGAGCTAAATACTAAGAATTTCATTCATGATGTTCTTGAGAAAAGTCCAAACCTCACACTCATGATGTACTTTTAAACATGGCACAGTTCACAGCTCTGCTGTTACGGTGATGGACCCCGTTGTCCTCATAAACTAAACAAATCCTTAATAAAAAACACGATAAGTCAAGATTTGTTGGCGAATGATTGGCAAATAATGCCCGATGACATTGCAATTAAAAAAGGGTACCTAAATTTTTATTTGTATTATTTTAATTAAAAAAAATTTTTCTAACATAGCTGTTAATAGCAAACATTTTTAATGCTCTATTTTTACACAATATGCCCTTTTACTTTTTTTCTTTCTTCAATTACTCAAATAAATCCATGCAAAATGGAAGAGAAACAGAATCAGACCACAGCGATCAGCCATAACATTAGCACCCCTGACTGGTGAGGTGAAAAACATTGATATTGATCTACGGGGGTGGAATCTACATCTTCCACAGCAAGTCAACAGTCTGGAGGGTCCTTACTCTCCTAGTCTTTAGAGCATTGCTCTAGTGCTAAGGGGACTTTCAAGCAAGTGGGTAACTTGGCAGTACCAAATTTGGGAGAAAAAGGGGTAAACAAATGAATAATAAAAACACTCAAAACGCTCACACACCTCTCGGCCACACACACACACAGGTCCGCCTTTGTGTTTCCAGTATTTCCAGTCCTTTTGATGCTATCAGATGCTCTTACCACTTTGTGGAGGAGAAACAAAGACCAGAACATACTCAAAGAAATGTCTGGGTTATGAAGTTTATGACGCAGACGCAGATTTCTGGCCTCCCGATCTTCTTCCTGATCGTGACCTGAGCCAAACGCTATGGTCAGGGTTTGATGCTCTCCAGATGTTTGCTGTTGCTTTTGGCTCTCGCCGCTGTTTTCAACCAAGCGATCTTAACCCTGGACAAGAAAACAGCCCTTCATCCCCAGAGTCATAATAAGATAATATTGTGACTGTGGAATTAAAAAGTTGGTGCGACATTCCTTTAGGGAACACTGCCTCCCAGACTCATCTAACGTTCCACTAATTCCAAGGAAAAACCAGGACAGGTTTTCCATGAATTTCTGAAGGGTATTAAACGGCGGGGGTTTTCTGGGGGGTGTTTTTTTTTTCTTTTCCCCTTTCCTGAGAATTTCAGATGCGCCTCTGAAAGGCCAGATTCCCTGGAGGTCCCGGGTTAGAACGGACACTGGAGCAGTCTTGGCAGGTCCAGATTCAGCGCAGTGCTCTGAAAGCATGCTATTAATCAGTACGTGGGTTAGGCCTGCTGCTGCGTAAGCCTCTGCTCTGTCATAGCAGCTCCCTCCCACAGCTGTGAGAAAATGGCCTGGTGGTCGAAGAGTGTGGTTTTGGAAAAACCTGAAAGCCTTTCAAGATCTTCACACCGCAAAAGCCCAGGATAGAACCTGCAGTGCGCTTTGAAGAGATAAGCAAGTGTTTTGTGGCTTCTGTGAAGTCTCCTACAGATTTTCGTCTCTGAACTGGGGGTGGTTGACTAATTCAGATCTTCTTCTTCTCCTCCTCCCTTTGCTAATCTCCCTCTGAGTCTGCGAGTCAGTGTGATTGCTGTACAGTTAGCCATGACTGAGGCGGAGTGACCTTTAAGCTTTATTCTTAAGTGAAATTGTGGGCTCGTGAAACATCCCTCCCCCTCCTCACTTCTCTGGAAGCCGCCTCTCGGAAGAAGAATTCACATTCAGAGCTGCAGAGACAGACTATGCTCTTCTCTTCTTTTTTTTCTGTACTCGTGGATCTGTGGTCAGATGTAGGCCGTCCATGCTTGCATACCCTAGTGCATTTCTAAAACCTCACATCATTGTTTTGTTTTTTTTTTATGCATCCAGTTCATTAGGTACCTTGGATCTGGTTTTTTTTTTTTTTGGTGGCCATTTTATCGGAAACACTAACCTTATAGGTTCATCAGCCCGTGATCAGATATAATAACATAAACAGTGTATTGTGATTTGCCGTGTCTCTGCTTAACCCCTTATACTCCCTGACTGGTTACACCCTAAAGCTTAGGGTGGGAAGCGAGGGCCCACAGTTTGCTGATTTCCCTGCTTCCCAAACAGACCTGCTAATCCCGACGTCCCGACTAAGCCCCACATTTACATTCCGATATAATAACATAAGCAGTGTATTGTGCATTTGCCGCGTCTCCGCTTAACCCCTTAACTCCCTGACTTCTGTTACACCCTAGAGCTTGGGGTGGGCAGCGAGGGCCGGAGTCCAGCACAGTTTGCTGATTTCCCTGCTTCCCAAACAAACCTGCTAATCCTGACGTCCCGACTAAGCCCCACATTTACATTCCAATAAAGCTTATTGATCACACGCCTCTGAAGTCTGACTTTCTGCAGCTTTACAGAACTTCTAGACAACGACTCCTCATATTTTCCTCCATGAAGCTCATGTTGATGCTCAGTAGAGCACAGAGACGCTCCTTTAATAGAGCTGATATTACTGAAATGCTTCATTTTCAATGGGCAGATCTGCAGCTGAAACAGGAGCCTAGTGCAGCCCAACATTTTTAACATCAACATTTTAATAGAACATTCTCCTCATTATGGCTTTTAGAGAAATGGGTTTTTGGGGAGGGGGGTAGTGCACTAGACCCCTGCTTTTTTTTTTTTTTTTTTTTGGCCATTTTATCGGAAACACTAACCATATAGATTCATCAGCCCGCGATCGGATATAATAACATAAGCAGTGTATTGTGCATTTGCCGTGTCTCCGCTTAACCCCTTAACTCCCTGACTTCTGTTACACCCTAGAGCTTGGGGTGGGCAGCGAGGGCCGGAGTCCGGCACAGTTTGCTGATTTCCCTGCTTCCCCAACATACCTGCTAAACCTAGCAGTTAACAGATGAGCTGAGTCCGGTGGGCTTGAGCAGGAACAGAACAAAGCTGTGCTGGAATCTGACCCTCAATGACTGGAATTGCCAACCCCTTATCAGCAACTACATGCAAAGCAATGCAAACTGGCTGATGTGTCCAGTTCCCATCTAGCACCTAGTTTATCTAATCAATGCATCATTAGTAACAGTCAATCAGGTGAGCTGCTGGTGGAACCGAACCCGTCCATACAGTGTCTGGCGTTCACAGAGAAGATCAGCACCCAAACCTGCGTTATTCTAACCAGCATATCAAAAAGCACTCCACACAGTCTTTCCCCTGTGTTTGTCTTTATTTGGGTTAGTGATGCGCCTTCCACTGATTTTCATACTCATGTGCTTGCGAGAAACAATTATTCGGATGACTGCTGTATAGGAAAACTCAGCAGCTTGCGGGAAGCCAGTCCTGTACAGTATTGCCGATAAAATGGCCAATGAATGAAGGTTAATAAGGCAACTCTTTCTATATATCCCAAACAAACCCCTTTTGTTTGCATGTTAACAGTTAAAGCTTTTTGGTTTTCTAAACTTTACTGGAGTAATTATTTATTTTTCAGACGAATTTTTACTTCTACTTCTTATATTTTCACCCAATTATCTGAAATTTCTCCTCCTTACATTTTAAAAACTCATTACTCCTATTTCACTTCCCTTAGTTTTCATTCCGGCTCGTCATCAATAAAAAAACCCTCTCCAGATAAATCTCTACATCCAGAAAGTGTGAGTCTAATCGTGGCTGGATGAGAAGAACAGACACCATTCTGACTCCCTATTGGTTTATAAGAGATCCATCACACCTGCACTCGTCCCGTCCCTCTCCAGCGAGCTCACAGCAGACGTCTGTAGTCTAGTATGAAGACTGTGTCCGTGGCAGAGACTCAAGAGAGCTGCAGTGAAACGTCCCGACTGAGCCCCACATTTACACTCCAATAAAGCTTATTGATCACACGCCTCTGAAGTCTGACTTTCTGCAGCTTTACAGAACTTCTAGACAACGACTCCTCATATTTTCCTCCATGAAGCTCATGTTGATGCTCAGTAGAGCACAGAGACGCTCCTTTAATAGAGCTGATATTACTGAAATGCTTCATTTTCAATGGGCAGATCTGCAGCTGAAACAGGAGCCTAGTGCAGCCCAACATTTTTAACATCAACATTTTAATAGAACATTTTAATTCTCCTCATTATGGCTTTTAGAGAAATGGGTTTTTCGGGAGGGTGAGGGGGGGTAGTGCACTATAGACCCCTGTGGCGCGGCCTAAGCTTTCGGCCTTTGTTTTCCTTTATTACTTTTACTTTTCTACTTGAAGTCGTTCTGAAACCAGTACTTTTACACTTTTACTGGAGTAAAAAGCTTAAGTTGATGCTTCAGCTTCTATAGAAGTCTTTTAAACCCTTGTATCTCCACCCAGTTCTACCTGAGTGATGAGTGTGAATACTTTTGACCCCGTTGCATGTGCCTATGCCATGTAAACCATGCCTGATTTACAGCACCCAGACGTAATTCTGACCGCAGTCCTACTAGTGTTGCGACTTCCTGTTGTTTTTTTATCCCTCCTGATTCCATCTTCTGCCCTTTTCTTCTGTTCCCCTCTAGTCAGGTTTGTCAGGGAAGTCCAGAGATGTGTGTTTGCTCTAACGGACGATGGCAGTCATGGTGGACAGTGGATTTAGAGCTCCACCAACCCATCAGGCATGTCTGTGTGTACCCCCAAACAACCCTCCCACCACCACCACCGCCGCCGCCAACACTACCCTTCGGCTACGCTCCAAAAACAGCTTGTACGCACTAGAACGAGAACCCAGTGAAAATCTGAAGGGCATCACATGAGAGCCTCAGGGAGTGCTTTTGAGAACCAGCCCTCTTAGCTTCTAATACACTGAAATTGCTTTTGGCAGGATGCGGGTGCCCACACCAGCACCAAGTAGCTATGCAATGCCAGTAGGCCGTGCCATCTGTTTCCAGCCTCGTTATTTTTGGTGTGCTCTCCTCTTAGGTGCACAGGCTTGCTTAGTGTTCAGCTGAGTCATCTCGGACACAGAAGAGCACCAAAAAAGATTTTTACTGCATCTCTCTTAGCTGCTGATATATATATTTATATATACAAATATCAGGATGTTATGACCACCATTACTGTTATGAGCTCCACTTCCCATATAGGAGCACTGTGTAGTTCTATAGTTCCAGACTGTATCCATCTGCTTCTCTGCATACTTTGTTTGTTAGCCCCCTTTTACCCTGTTCTTCAAAGGTCAGGGCCCCACAAGACCTCAGCCACAGAGCAGCTATTGTTAGGGAGGTGGGTCAGTCATTCTCCTAGTGTCTTTGGCGTTCACGGCTAAAGCGCTAATGCGGGTTTATGGCCCCTCCAGTCAACGTCACTCATATCTCAGTCATATGTGAATTGGAGCTTCTTCCACAGATCAGGGGTTGGGTACTTATGCAAACAGTTTTTTTCCCAGGTGGTAGATGTTGTCTTACATAAACCAGTATCGCTATAAATATGTCTATAAATACCCTAAATGGACAAAAGTATTGGGACACCTGCTCATTCATAGTTTCTTCTGGAATCGAGGGGATTATAGTAGAGTTTATCCTGCTTTTGCTGGAGTGACAGTCTCTATTATCCAGGGGAGATTGCTTTCTAACATTGCTGTGAGGGCTTGATTGCATTCAGCAGCAAGAGCGTTAGTTAGTAAGGTCAGGATGTTGGATAACTATTTAGCACCCCACCTCATCTTCCCAAACTCCACAACTATTAGATAGAGCACGGTCATCCTTCCAGAGAGGCTTGGTATACCCCTGTAACCCACGCCTGGCATTATTAGGCTCCAGGGAGTCCTATTCTATTGGCAGTACTTCTTCTCGTACATCGGTGTCAGCAATGGGTGCAACTTAAAGCAGCTGAATGCACTCATTAGAAGGGGTGTACTGGCAGTACTGGCAGTACTAGTGGTTGGTGTGTGGCAGCAGATAACACCACTACCTGCCACTGAGCTCCCACACCATGTGGGAGACTGGGGTTCGATTCCCGGTCTGGGTGACTATGCTGCGCTACACCAATAAGAGTCCTTGGGCAAGACTCCTAACACTGCATCGAGTAACCCTGGAAGTCGCTCTGGATAAGAGCATCAGCTAAATTCCATACATGTAAATGTAAATGTGTCCACAAATATTTGGACATAGTGTGTGTGTGTATTACTAAAGGTTCTTCTGCCACTTGTATAATGTTCTGCCCCCATCACTGTCCATTCTCTTCATCAGCAGTGTTTTCCTGTTTAGTGCTATTAGAGCTTAATTATCAGGTTCATCTTTGTACAGTGTTTTTTTAGCAGTGCTACCCCCCCCCCCCCTTCTGTACTGTTTGTACTGCTTGATAGGACGTTCTATTCCCCTAACTGCTAAAATAGGCAGAGAACAGAGTGTACAGATGTTCGCCAGCATTTGGCTCCTGTTCAAGACAGCAGGAGGAACTTCACGTTCTTTAAAGGGTGTGCTGTGGAAACCCTGCCAGATCACCTGGTGCCTATGAAAGTGCAATACTCTGCATTGATTGAAAGGATAGGTTTGCTGTGCAGAGTACAGGGCTTAAATAAGGAGGAACATAAAGAGAACTCGCCTAAACATCACGTTGTACCAACTACAGCCGGCTGGTGTTCTTAATGTAGAAGGTCAAGAGACTACGGCGGCAGGAAGCTGTGAGTCAGATTCGAACCTGTGCAAAATAGCACAGCTTGTTTCCAGCCACCGTGACCAGCTGTTATGCTGTCAGGTCATGAAGTCCCTAATGAAGCTCATGCTCTGCACATTTCTGGATTTCCTCTTCACTCACCCACACCCACACCCGGCCCACTCAGGCTTGTTGATTAGGGAATGAGGTGAAGCAGGTGTTCTAGATAAGGGACAACAGTGTAAGGCCTTCCAGATTTCCAGGGCTAAGACTGGGAACCTCTGCCAAGCACTTCTCAAAGACCAGAGCACACAGACCAAGCAAACACCAATGTTTGATTTCTGTCCAGAAGCTGTGTTGGATTGTTGGATGTATCTAGAATGTTCTCCCCACGTTCACCCTGTTCCTTTTGACTCTTCGGTTCTCGTTTGATTATCATGGAGGAAGCTGCACATGAATGTTGGTATTTGTTGTAGAATATTTCGCCTGTTCTAGAATTACACCAGACTAGCTAAATGAACCAGCAGAAATTCAGTAGAATGTTCTAGAACAATGTAGTTGGAGGGAGGGGTGCTCTAGAACGTGACTGTACCAATTGGAGAACACACTGTAGATTTTGAAATGGGGAGTGTACTAAGTGAGAATGTTCTAGGACTGCGGACGTATCGTTCTAGAACAGTGTGAATAGGGGAGAACGTTCTAGAACAGTGTGAATAGGGAAAACATTCTAGAACAGTGTGAATAGGGGAATACATTCTAGAACAGTGTGAATAGGGGAGAACATTCTAGAACAGTGTGAATAGGGGAATACATTCTAGAACAGTGCGAATAGGGGAGAACATTCTAGAACAGTGTGAATAGGGGAGAACATTCTAGAACAGTGCGAATAGGGGAGAATGTTCTAGAACAGTGTGAATAGGGGAGAACATTCTAGAACAGTGTGAATAGGGGAGAACATTCTAGAACAGTGCGAATAGGGGAGAATGTTCTAGAACAGTGTGAATAGGGGAGAACATTCTAGAACGGTGCGAATAAGGGAGAATGTTCTAGAGCGGTACAAATGGAGAACGTTCTAGAACAGTGTGAATAGGGGAGAACATTCTAGAACAGTGCGAATAGGGGAGAACGTTCTAGAACAGTGCGAATAGGGTAGAATGTTCTAGAACAGTGCGAATAGGGGAGAACGTTCTAGAACAGTGCGAATAGGGGAGAACGTTCTAGAACAGTGTGAATACCCCTACAGACCCCCTACAGACTTCCAAGAATTATACATGTAGGTTTGTTGGAGAACGTGGGGTCAGTGTGCTCTGGTCATCGGCCTCCATCCATGCTGACCGTAGCTTAGAGCTAATTGGCCGTACTTGGTGTCGGGTGCGCTCGCCCCGCTGCTCGGCTCTGCTGTGTTTAGTGTAACAGATGCTGACGGGTCACCTGTGGCTCTGACCCACCCTGCTCTCCCTGTTCCAGCCCCAGCCCTGGCCCCCAGCCTGACGCCCGCAGCCCAGCCCACCATCTCTCTGCTGTCAGACACGGATGCCGAGACGCTCAGCGTGGACTCCCTTACCCTGCTGCCCCCCGCCGACCCGACCCGACTGCGCTCCTTCAGCTCGCACTCCTCCACCCAGGAGGAGACACCGGATGCCACCCGGGCCGAAGATCCCAAGCCCACCTCAGACCGGTCATCGGACGACAACAACACAGAGAACACACAAGAAGAGGACAGGATGGACATTGCAGTCATACCAGAGGAAGATGAGCCTTCTCCTGATTCAGAGCCAGCAGACGTCAGGCCTCCAAATGCAGACTCGGAGGAGCTGGCTGCACCAGGATCCTCGTCAAGAGAGGAAACTGAGCCTGCCGTTAACCCTTCCCTGCCAGACATTGAGGACAACCCTGATCTAGAGCAGGAGACTGAAATAGACTGAGTGGACCTGCTCTGAGGGGACACTTCCAGTGGAGACCACTGGGAAGAAGCTCAGTGCTTATAGCGATTGTCTGGTGAAAAATGAGGTGCTCAGTTTTCTCCCTAGCCCAAATGTAGTCATGTGACCATCAGTTTGCTTGCATAGCTTCTCAGCCCTCACAGTCTTCTGAGGTCTTGCTAGAACCCAACATTGATATCCATGTTCGTTGTAGCCCTGTAGACGTCCGCTGACAGGGTCCACGTTTCAATGAAGCAATGAAGATGCTCTCAAGGGTTCTTTGAGCGATGCTATAGAACAGGGGTGCTGGAGGCCTGATGAGGTTCTAGAGGCCCAGTCTTCAGCAAAGCTTGGTTGTTGCCCTACTCCAACACACCAGACAAAGTGTGTGTGTGTGTGTGTGTGTGTGTGTGTGTGTGTGTGTGTGTGTGTGTGTATGAGTAGGGCAACTACCCAACTTTGTTGGCTGGCTTTGCACACCCCTGCAGGGAGGACACAGAGGAACCACCCTTGGCTATGCAATGCAGCCAAGGGTGGTTCTTCTATGGCCTTCCTCAAAGAACCCTTTATAACCCTTTATAACATCTATATTATTTTAAGGTGCAAAGGAACTGGCTCTTCTACAGCAGGGGTGTGCAAAGCCAGCCAACAAAGTTGGGTTTGCCTAGTGTGTTGGAGTAGGGCAACAACCAAGCTTTGTGAACCAAGGGTGGTTCTTCTATGGCCTCCCTCAAAGAACCCTTTATAACCCTTTATAACACCTATATTTCTTTAAGGTGCAGATTAACAATTGGGATTAAGGTCTGGGGATTTTGCTGGCCAGTCAAAGTTCTCCAGGGGTTTGTACACTCCCAGTTGTTATCCCGGTAGTGTGGGAATGGAGATGTGGTTGGATATGAAGGATAAATGGACGGGAACTAGGTTCTCAACGGGCTGGTGTAGTCCTATACCTGTAGGAACTGATTCTGTCGGAAAAGTAGGAAGGCTTGTTTCTGTTCTGGAGTTCAGGAGAAGACATGATGCATGTGACAGATGTTTTGTCCCGGGAGCTTCCCAGTTACAGTGGAAGCTTTAAAACTTTGGCTGACCTCCTACATTTTAGTTAAGGGGAAAACTGTAAATTGGACCTTGGGGCAGACCGTCGCTCTAAGCCTGACCATGTCTGTGTATCGGTTAATGATTATGTGAACGCTTGTCTGTGTAGTGTCTTCACAGTGGTGGCTTCTTTTTGGCGTGCCTCCTTCTTGTGGAAGAATATTCTGGAACACAGAGTTTTCAGAGTTTTTGCATTGTTTCTCTTTCTTTTCAGAACAGTGGCGCTCTCATGGGAACAAAGGCATTATTGATCGTCGATAGGATCTTTCAAAGCACAGCTTTGTTTTTGTTGTTTGTTTTGTTTTTTTCTCCCGTACATTTCAGCACCATTGTTTGCCATTCTCTGTCATGGTGCTGTGTGTTTGAGCAGCGTTGAATTATGACTGAGTCCACTTTGAGTGAATGAGTGGGTGGGCTTGTCCTGGGGCTGTGTGTCTGTGCGCGAGTGAAATGCGAGAGGACTGGAGCAGGTTTGTTTTTATAAGTATGTCCAAGTGGGTGAGTGAGTGCCCACAGGGTTTTACCAGTCTTAAACACTGAGGAATGTACAAAGACTTTTGGGTCTGTCCAGCGGTGCTTTCTTCCGGAGGACTACTTCACTTTGGCTGAACGTGCATTTGCACGTCAGCGGTAGCTTGTCTAAAGCCCTTTGTGTTTTTGCTTTTTGCTTCTGTTTTGTTGGGAGATGAATGTAAGTGAAGGTGCATTTGTAAGACAGAACGTCCAAGCAAGACATTGAAAGTGACCGCCTCTGTCGGAACGGCCTGATTCCAGTTTAAGCAAATGAACTCATCTGCACTGCAGCAGCACTGAATACTGAGTGTGTAGGTGGTTGTAGGTTATTTGTAACATACCGTGCAACTAGGGGTGGGCGATATGACCATTTTATCGAATATGTGCTAAATTTGGGTGTTTGGCATCTGGAAATGGAAATGACGAAATTAAGGAAAATACAGACACTATATTGACAAAAGTATTGGGACACTGGCTCATTCATTGTTTCTTTTGAAATCAAGAGTATTAAAAAAAGTTGATCTTGCTTTTGTTGGAGTAACTGTCTCTACTCTCCAGGGAAGAAGAAGAAGGAGGAAGGCCTTCCACTAGATTTTGGAGCAATGCTGTGAGGATTTGATTGCATCCCAACTCCCTAACTCTTTCCAAAAGTACTAAATGGAGCTCCATCATCATTCAGAGAACATGGTGCTCCATTGCCCCACTGCTCAATGCTCCACTAGCCCACGTCCAGCTTGTTGAGTTCTGTTTTTATAGGTGTCTGGCCAAGCTAATGCTAGAATGGTGGAAATTTGCCAATGTAGTTTTCACCCTGCATCGTTTTGATTGTCCAGCTGTAGTCCAGCTGCATTGCAGCAGTTTAAACTGGAAACCCAAATTTGTGTCTTTTGGTTGAATGAGATTTTTGATAAGCCCCTCCAAGGCTATGACAGCTCAGTTGCCCAAAGAGCTGGAGCAGGAAAACGATTAAACCACAGAGGGGGCAGACAGTTTGTGCTGGACGAGTGCTAAAATGCAGTATGTTCACTTTTTCTGAAAGGACACAGCATTAATAGGGTTCAGCGCTGCAGGTTTATTAACTGTGCGACCACTCAAACCCATCAATACCATTTTTTTTTAAAGGTTTTGTATCGACAACACCAATCCGATACCAGTCATTGATCCAGCAGGCTCTTGTAATCAGTCCTCACCCAAGCCAAAAGACACTGTCTAAGAGAAATGCTCCAATTTGTTAAGTGTTGCAGTTTGTTCTTGAGAGTCGTAGAGGGAAGACTCACGCCACATCACGATTCTTTACTTCCTTCTGTGTGCTGATTGCTTCTGCGCCGGCGTTTGTTTAACGTTAAAAACTCTAAAATCACGTTCAAAATGCACTAAATCATACTGGAATTGTTCCAGAAACCGCTCTGTGTTCTGGCTGCACATAATTGGAGGTCTGCAATAACAGTGGTTTATTTTTGAAAATAGAAATGAGTTATTTCGCCTAAGCCGACATTTGAAACTCGATCACTTCTCGAACGCTAGCACATAGAAAGGGCAGACATCCTCCACCATCCGCTCAGCTGACGAACCCAGGAAAGCTACGAACAGCTAGTTGTATATTTCTCTCTGGAAGAGTTATTTGTAAAGAATCGTTGGCAGATTTTGTAAACTGTAATTTTAAGAGCAATACAGTAAACTGTGTGAACTTATTGCAGTATTTTCACTCCGATGTAAATTTCAACCCTGTGGAAAAGAACCAGAAAAAAAAAAGAGTGTGAAATGAGATGTTTCTGTGCGCTGTGTAAATCGCAATCTGCTTTTAATCGATTACAGTTCCTTTACCAACAGATATTAAAGACATGCAATAAATTATTCTACATAAATGAGTGTTTGAAAGTGTTTGATTTGCATTGAAACCTTTTTTTGTTGTATATTTTGATGTATAACTTTTATTATGTATTTTTTTAATGGTGTAGTGCACCATTCATGCAGCTACATGACACCTACATAACCTTTTAAAAATGTTAAGAATGTATTTATTCAATATTTTAAGTTGTTGGTTGATTCATAAATAGTAAGTCTGTCACTTTGGATGAGGTGAAAAAATGCCATGTCATTTAACAAGGTCCATTTACCACCCTGTTCTTTTATTAGAATAAAACATGCTAAATTTAATTTTTTCATATTTTTTTCTGGTTTTCGGCACCAGCAACGACTCAGAACTTACATATTATAGCCCAGTTTGAACACTGTAATAAAAACACTGTAATTATTCCCAGGTCAGATAGTGCTGCTGTCCTCTCCTTGTGTCCTCTCAGTGCAGTGTTAGCTGTTAGTAAGCTTAAGAGGTTGTAGCCAGTTCGTTTTTAGCCTCGCCGCCACTCTCACTTGCCAAAGTTTGGGATTCTCAAGTCTTGCCTTATAAGAATAAGAAAAATAAATAAGCCCTTGATTTCCCTTCTGGTGTGAGTTTAGCTCCAGGTTTGGTTCAGCTGAGGTAGTCCAGTTTATTTTTGAGGGAGCTACTGATGGAGAAAAGAGATGGTCAAAGGTAGTGTCAGCTAGCGGTAGCTTTTAGCCTGGTGTGGATCTCTGCAACTTAGTCGGCGTGCAGAGTTTGAGCTTAGACACTTAGACAAAAGGCTGCAGTCACAAGATCCGGTTATTGTATTGTATTGAAGTCTGAAAGTGATGAGCTGCTCTCCAGTATCAACATTTTCGTTTTCTGAAGTCACAGTCGTGTTTTAACATTCACAAATGTATGTCAATTTTGGGGGTGTAATATGACTGGTTAAGACTGTGATGTAACAGTTTTGGGGTTTTGGAATCGGCCCGTTTTCCAGCTCTGTTTTGGTTCTGCTGGAAGTTCTTTTGAAGGTTCACGGTTTGTCACTGCCAAAAAAATACAGTTCTATCCAAGGCATCCTTTAGTGACATCTGGCCTAAACCTACTTAAGTATTTATACAGGCTTATTCCAATAATGTAGGTTTGTCAGTTACGAGTGAAAAGCGTATGTAGGTGAAAAGCTTATCTGGATGTTGTTATCTGCCATTGTTATCTGTGTTATCAGTAATTGTGCTCTTGTGCAGATTTCCCATCACTTCCCATGAACTGCTGAATAACTCTGTTTACTTCCTAGTTCGTGGGCTTCTTTTGAACTGTGCAGTGGCTTCACAATCAGGATTTGGCAACGTTCTGCCGTGAGGAACTTGGAAATGCATTACCAGTAAGTGATCCACCACCGACTCCACATTTGGTCACAGGTCATTCGTTAGGCTGCGCACTCAACGCATTGTCATACCAGGCCTGTAAACCCACAACCCTGTAACACAACTGCATATGATAATGTCCTTCAGTTTAAACAAATGAAGGAAGTGAGTTTGTAAATGTTGAAAGTATGTTTTCAGAGTCAGGCTTCAACACGTCTCTTTTCCAATGCAAAGTTTCAGTTATAGGAAATTCAGATGTGTGCTCACTCCCCAAATCAGGAAGGAAATGGGATGTTTTTTCAGGCCTCTTTGCAGAAAAGAGAATGAATTCAGTTTTGCTGAAGGAAACCCGAACTTTTCCCAGAAACAATACTGTGCAGATGTCTGAGACCACCCTTTCAGGGGGGTACATTCAGTTCTTCGTTTTCTGGAGGTGTTTCTGAGGAGATTAGAAATGAGATTAAATTCCTTTCAGAAGGAAGAGGAATGCCAAAGAAAAATGAGTGTGAATAGAAACAGGACAAGACAGTGTCCACGCCTGGATTCCCTGGAAAGCCAAGCGGCATTTACCTGAATTTGGAGAGTTCGGTACATGGATGTAGCAAACCGTGAACCTCAAACACTGATGTTCCCCTTTCGAGAAAAAAAAAAACAGTCCGATTCCAAAACCCCCAAACTGTTACATCACAGTCTTGACATGTTAAATTAGCAAAATTAAGATTAGAGTTTACGAGAATATGGGGTGCTACGAAGACCAGGCCTCAACACCACAGCTTTTCCTATGCCAGTGTCAAGCTCAAAGGGGGGGGGGGCTCAAACTCTAGAGGCAAGAAGCTACAGCCAGGGAAGTGAATGGGTATCTGCTAACATTAGCCGACCAGCTTTTACCATCTCTTGTCTCGATCGTGTACTCCCTTAAAAACAAACTGGAGAGAGCAGAGCTTCTCGGTAGGAGAAAGACTCTGTAATAATGAATTACTCTGTAATTACAAAGTCATTACAATAAAATAACAGGGTGGTAAATGGGCTTGTTAAATGACATCTAAGCATTTTTCAACCGAACCAAGGCCACACACTTTAATATTTGTACATCAAACAACTTACAATACCACCCACCCCCTCCTATAAACACACATTAATAAGCCCTGGGCGTCCATTACCCTGCTCTGACCCTCCAGTCGTCCAGCCCTCACAATCTGGTTCTGGAATAAGCAGGAAAAACAGTACAGCGATGCACTGATACGACCCATGTTCAAGCGGGAATGCGGGACAAATATGACGTAACTGTATTTAATAAACAAGTGCGTATCTAAAAATAGGAAATGACTCACACACCATAAGTTTTGCCCGTTATAGCATACCCACGTGAATTTGACCACCGTGAAGGTCAAGATAGTTATCAGCAGTGGCAAAATTTCTTAATGGAAGCAAGAGGAGATCTTCAGTGGATGAAGCATCATGGTTTCTCTTCCAAATCATGGGGGAAGAGCAGAACTATGAAATGAGCTGGGCTATAAAATCTATTATCAGAATATTAAAATGTTTGAAACTGAAATTGTAAAGATGAGGTCATAATATTCTGATATGACTGTAAATCAAAAAACACTGATGAACAGAAAAAGTTGAAGCCATCGAAATTCCAATCAGGACCTTGGGTGCCTTCATACCTACCTTGCTTGGTCCAGGAATTCAGACCAAACAGCAGGTTTGAAAGGTGCCTCAGAACACGATCTGGACCAAAGGACCAAAATTTGGATCAAACTGAACCATGGTTGGGTTCGTTTACAGTGAAAGTGCTTTCCTGGTTGGTTCAGACTGTCGGACCAGTTTCAGGAACTTGAAGCAGGCAAGAAAGAGAGGTGGGAGCACATGGGGATGGGGGCGGAGGTGGGGGCGGGGACGGGGACGGGGGCGGGTGGGATTGCTGCACGGCAAGCTTGTTCACTTGGTTAATGGAAACTATTCTCACGTTCTGAGCTTGAAGTTGGTGCTGCTGGTAGTAATACTGTAATATCAGCAGTTTGGTGAAACCAAATAACTCCAACCAAGTGTTCGTAAATTTTTCCGAGGAAGTCGACTCACCGAATTGACCACAATTGACCCCCTCCCCTCCCCCCAAACATCCCCTGCCAAACACCACCGTTTATACATACCAATCAGTAGCTGTGTTCCATTCCACATGATTCCTGAGCAGTGTCCTTGGCTTTCCTACACACTAATCATGTGATCTCAGCTAAAAGGACAGTGTGTCGTGTTGAGAGCAATCTTTGATGCTCCTTACTTCTTTGCAAACTAATGAACTGCTGTGATCTATTATATTATGTGTGTATTATGGGAATACATGTGATTTTATGGACATACAACAGGTTTAGTGTGTTTACAATGTGCTGTATTGCTCAGGATGCTCTCAGGCAACAAGCCAACTGTGTTAATGCAAGACATGCAATGGCTGGTGGGTAAACGTTATAGTCAGCTTCCTGTGTAGTGATAAACTGTTACTTGCTACTCTGCACAGTTTGGTGTTGACTACAAACTGAGCACTTTCACTGCCTATGGTTTAGAACCTAGAAAAGTGTCATGAAATGTCTAGAAATGTCTAGAAATGTCAGAATTCCCTGTCCAGTCCACTTTCCAGGAAACTACTGGGGTGATTATAGGTAGATGCAGCCCACATGCATGGTGATGATGAAAACGAGTCTTCACTGCACTCATTAAACTGCGACGTAAAAACAAAACTAACCAGATGAGATGTTTACAATGTAATAAAAACATGAACCTTGGTCCAGACCTTGGTCCAGACCTTGGTCCAGACGGTCAGGTTTTAAAAACGAGTTAAAGAAGAGGTAGAAAGCAGCACAAGGCCGCCCAAGATAGCAAGATGCTTCAACAAAAGAAGGCCCTGACTGACCAGAAAAAGGCCACTCCTGCGACCCCAACACACTGAAGCCTTTTTGTACCACATCAACAGCTTCTGGAGAAACCTGATGACTGTCACATCATTTGGTCGCAGCCAGAACTGCTGCATTTGCACTTCTGTGTTGATTGGTGTGTTCAACACAGGAAGTGCGGTCAAGATTAAAGGCAAGATGATGATCTGTTGCAGATTACCTGAAAACCTTCTAGGAAAATCTGCCTGCATCAGCTCGGACGCTGAGTCGGGGCTGTCCAGCAAGACAGAAAAAACCCAAGGTCCAGTTCTGCCAGCTGTGGCTTCAGCAGAAAACCTATCAAGGTTCTGGGGTGGACTGGTTTGGTATCTGCAGTTTGCTTCTAACTGGTTGATCCAGCTCTTGAGCAGGATAGTGTATTTAGCATTTGGTTTCAGTCATGCTTGATCATGCTCATGATGGTCAACCAGCATGGTCAGGCTTGTCCATACTGGTGGTTTAGCTTGGTCAGGTTGACTGGACGTGTCCTCTTCACCAGAGCTTCAGAAACGAGTTTCCCATTAGCTTGCAGATAGCATGGTCTGTATATAGCAATATCCCCAGTTCGGAAAACAGTTCAGTGATATTCTGTGGGACGATTGAAGGACAAACTGGACAAAATGCCAGCTGTGGCTTCAGCAGAAAACCAATCAAGGCTCTGGGGTGACCTGGTTTGGTATCTGCAGTTTGCTTCTTCAGTTTAAGAACCGGAGATGCTAGGCTAATGTTGCTAACGAACACTTCCCTAACGAATTCTGACGATCACCACCCTACTGGTTGCTGGTTTCAGATATTGTCAAGGTGGTTGAGAAGCTGGTCATCAGGTGAAAACATACCCTATGCTGGTAAGCTAACTGGTTGACCAGCACTTGAGCAGGATAGTGTATTTAGCATTTGGTTTCAGTCATGCTTGGTCTTGCTGGTCTTGCTGATCGACCAGTGTTTATGACGGTCAAGCTTGTCCATACTGGTGGTTTAGCTTGGTCAGGTTGACTGGACATGTCCTCTTTATGTCCCAATTAGCTTGTAGATAGCTTGGTCTGTATATAGCAATATCCCCAGTTCAGAGAACACAGTAATATTCTGTGGGACGATTGTAGGACAAATTGGACAAAATTCGTGAGCTTCGTCGCTCAGTGGTCAAGTATCAGAACCACAGTTTAGACCCGGGACTCGTCCAGGCGCTAACAGTGAACCACTGAAGTGCTGGGCTGGCCTGTAGTGTGTGTGTGTGTGTGTGTGTGTGTGTGTGTGCTAAGCACTGATGTTGGGGCAGTGCTCTGTTATGTCTGTCTTGCCTGTGTCTCCTCGTCAAACATTAGTCGACTGTGGTCGCAGCTTCCTGGCGAGTGTCATCATGCTCGAAAAGCACCACTGCTGTGCTGAAGCTGCCTCAGCTGTTTGAAAACCAGGTGAGCCGAGAAGGCTGAACGCTGCGGTCGTCAGGGGCTGATGTAATTGGCTTCAGTCTGCAGTGTTTGCACACAGAGGCCGAAGCTGAGGAAGAGGAAGGCCTTTAGTTCTGATGAAGACTTATTAAGACTGCCTGCGCTATCTAACTGAAGAACATCTGCAAACCTTGGGCTATAATTGAACTGCCAAGCAAGCATGACTTTCTGCCCGGCAGTGTCTCTCTCTCTCTCTCTCTCTCTCTCTCTCTCTCTCCCCTTCTTTTTTAATCTCTCTCTCCCGCCATGGCGTTGTAGATGATAATAGAAGTCAGCTTGAAACACTGTATTTTAGAAACAGCATACTGTATTTCTATTTTACATTTCTTTGTTTACATCCTGATTTTCAGTTTTTAGTGAACAAATTATGTTTGCACATGAAATGTTGCAGAAATATTGTAAATATAAATAAATAATAAAATATTTAACCGAAAACAAATCTGAAAATGACATCAGAAAATGGATTATTATGTTTTTCAAACTTTTAATTCATTTTCAGATTTCTTAAAATTCAGGTTTTTTTTAGTTTACTGGACATTTTTGTTTTTTAATTATTTTGCAAAAAACTAAACAACAAAAAAAAACATTTTTTAAATATTATTTTTAAATGATAATTTCCAATTTAGTTTTCGAATTGAGCAGAAAATTTGTTTTTGACACATTAAATTCTGCCCAATTTGTCCATTTCTGGAGTTTTCACATTCCATTTACTGCATGACTATTTTTGTTTTCCATAGTTGTTAAATATATTTTTTTAAATTAGCGAACATTTTTTAGTGAAAACACGTTTGACAGAAAACAAAATAGAGCAATTATGCCTAAATTTAGAGTTAAGAGTTCTTAGAGAGAGAATTATCATTACGAAAGCATTGCAACAAATAAACCCTGCACTACTAGGTTTAAACATGCAGTTCTTACATGCATGCGGCCCACCTTTCTACTGTGCAGCAGTGCTTTTTTCCGTCATTACCTAAAGTGTTTATTACTCCCATTTTAAAGACATTTCTACGAAATTTCTTGCGCTATCACAAATCATACGCAATCCTGTTTCCTCTGCGGACGGGACGAACGAGCATGAGGTGAATTGAGGCCTAGCTGTTGATGCTAAACAGAGGTGAACAGAGTGGTCTCTCTGCTCTGTGTGTGTGTGTGTGTGTGTGTGTGTGTGTGTGTGTGTGTGAGTGTGTGTGTATGAACGCACCCATCTGAGGTTGGGAGGTGAAACCTCCGCCCACCAGCTTTCGGCTCAGGCCGCAGGGGACCTCCTACCTTGATGTGGAACAGCAGAAATTGTCATAGTAACCATTAGGTGGCGGGTTGGCGGTATCTCCTGCCTTCCTGGAATTCAGTCTCTTGGTCTGAGATACAGTAGCCCCAATCCCAGGGGGGCTTCAGTTGTGGTTGACAGGAATGGAAAGAGAGGTTACAGTGTCGGATACTGAGTCAACCGGTGCAGTTCTGGTGCAGTTCACTCGCCGTGTGACAGATGGAAAATGAGGGCTATTTAAATCTCTGACTGAGTTCAACTGAGTGCCTTTAACGCCAGTGAGGAACTGAGTGCCTTGTGCCTTTGGGTCCTCACTACATAGTATAGATATTAGTTAATAGAAGCTGTAGAGCAGCAGGTTTTAGGATGAATCCCTGTGTAAAAGCCTGGTTTCTGCTCAGAATTTCTCATTTAGGAGGTTTGGGGTCATTGTTTATTGTAGATCAGCTTAACAACTACAGTGGTGGTGAATGGAACCAGGGGTCACCATGTATGTACTATGTAAATGTAGCTATTTTATTCACTCTCCAAACCCATCAGTGATCCAACCCCCTTCATGTGTTTTATATGTATGTATTTATATATTTATCTATTTCAGATTATTTAAAAAAGGGCTTTAATTTGGGGGCTATTTTGCCGCACATATCACCCTGTATGTATGTCTCCACTATGAAGAGATTAAAGGGAAATTATGGTTTAAGACAAAATCTCCTCAAAACTATCATCTCAGACATCAGACACCATATTCAGTTCAATTCTGTGTAAAAACCTTCCGCGAGAAGCTTTTCGACAGGGTCAAACTTTCAGGTCGTCTGGTTCCATTCACCACCACTGTAAGCCACTTACTTACGATACTGACTCGAGCGTCTACGTGCCAAACCACTCTGAAACAGTAAGTCCTCATTAGTCTAATTCCTGATCTTGTGTCCGATGGGATTTGAGTTCACCGGCTCAGCCCTTGCCTCAGTCCCACAGCTAGCTTTGTTGTGAGGGGATCAGGAGTTATCTGAGGGAGTCAGTGGAGGCCAGTCTTATGAATAGACCACACACACCAGTGTGACGACGGGATTAGACGTCCCGTCTAAATGAGAAGCGCAACTCAGGAGTGTGTGTATATGTGTGTGGTGTGTGTGTGTGTGTGTGTGTGTGTGTGTGTGTGTGTGTGTGTGTGTTCGCATGTTTGAATGTGTGTAAGCCGAGGGCAGATGCAGTGGAGATTAAGGGTTCTTCAGGGAAACACAACTGTCTGCTTTCCTGGAAGTGACTGCAACTTCAAGTGTGTTCACCACCACAACCAAGCAGACAGCGGTGGGCTGATTTTAACGCTGCCATGCCAGCAACACCACAGGCCAAAACACACGTAGATCTACAGTCGCTGTCACAACCAAACCATGTATCTTCTGCAACACAGCTGCTCTCCAAGTCACTTTGGCTTGTTTCTGTTGGCCACAGGTTCAGTGCTGTGAAAAAAGGCCAAATTTCTTCTAGTTGTGCAAATTTCTCGTTTAATAAGATACTGAGTTATTTAAAACCTATAGATCACCCCGGTGACTTGTTATTGGTAGCTACTGAATCATCCAGCTAACCAGATTCAGACTATTGGGTTCAGTTTCTCTAACCACACTGAGGCCTGATTACTGCCAGACCTGTTGACTCTAAACGCTGATCGCTTAACCCCTTAATGCAGAAAGGCTTATTACACACTCAGTAACTACAGGGTTCTCTGGTGGTTGGTGTGGCACAACAGATAACACCACTACCTGCCAGTGAGTTGCCACACCACGTGGGAGACTGGGGTTCGATTCCCAGTCTGGGTGACTGTGCTGTGCTACACCAATAAGAGTCCTTGGGCCAGACTCCAAACACTACATTGGCCCACCTCTGTAATACGAGAACCTTGTAAGTCGCTCTGGATAAGAGCGTCTGCTAAATGCCATAAATGTAAATGTAAATGTTCTCTGGTAATAGAAGGTAATAAGACCTGGATAAGGGGCTGAAGACCATGTTTGAGAAGACTAGAAGGTCTCAAACCTTCAGCAGAACATCAGCACATGGTCCTAAGAGTATAAAATACAGTCAGTTGAAATCTACCAATTTAGAAAATGCTACAAAGCCATTGCCAAGGCTCTGGAACTCCAGTGAGCCTCAGTGAGAGCCATCATCAGGGGTGCGGTAGTGTCAGGACGATTGATTCTTAGGGTCGGTGACCGACAGGGGCCCTAAAATGTGTTCGTTGGGTATTCTGGAAGAATTGGTGGTTGTGTGGCCCAGTTTATCTTATATCTTACCTTGGGCCCCAAAATCACTCGGATGTACGCTGGAACAGTGGGGAACCTTTCTAGAAGTTGCCTACCACCAAACATTAATTAGGGCTAATCCAGGAGGTCACCAAAGAACCTGAAGGTCTCACCTGCTTCAGCAATTCTACCCCAAATTTGGCTGAAACACTCCTCGCTAGTCTAGTTTGATTGTAGACGTAACTGCCAAGGGTGGTATCAGATTTGAGGGGGGGTACTTTAAAACAACATGTGGTGTTTACTCGTCTGCATCTTATATTTATAGAGCTAGATAGGCGAAGATCGAACCCCCAACCCCAGGCTCCTGGAGCTATGCATATCATTATATATAAAGACTTTATATTCAACTAAAAATCAGAAGAAGCATAGAATCATTTTTTACGAAAACCCTAAAATATGAAGTGAGGAACATTTTGAAATTGCAAACAAGGTTCTTTATGGAATCAACAGTGGTTCTTCTATGGCATTGCCATAGTTTTGAGTGTAGGGCTGGAGCCTACCTGGATTCACTGTGTGCATAGCATGAATACTCCCAGGACAGAAGGTCCCAGTCCCTCACAGGGTCTATAGGCATCTATGGGTAGTTTAGCATGGCCAGTGTTCCTACAATGTGTTTTTGGGAGGTTGAGGGGAAACCCACATGGAGATGGAGGGATCTAACTCCTCACAGATGGACACCAGAGAAGAGCAAAGAGCGAAGCCACAAGCCACCAGGCCTCTGAGGCTGTCCAGCTTATTCTCTATAAAGCGAAACAGAAGCCCTTTCAGAACTCGAAGCGGTTCTTCTATGGCATCTTGGTAGAAGCATTTTAAAGAGTAAAAACCAGAGAGGTTCTGAGGGTCTGAGCATTCTTCTCTGAAGACCAAGATCATTCAGGGTCCCTCAAATCTGGCCAAGGTTCACAATTGCTTTGTTCCTGTTTAAGAAGGCCTCCACATCTTCTGCCGAGGGCACTGCGAGGTAATCTCCTCGTAAATCTAAAGCCCTAAATTAAAACCTTTAGCAGAGATCTGATTTCTTCAATTTCGTCAGAAATCTGCCTTCAAAAGAACTTGCACATCTGATTTCCTTGGAAGATAGCATCCACATCTCGGCTGAGATGAGAGATAGCACGAAGTGGTGCTTTTGTTCTCTCTCTCGCTCTTCCGTCATGGGCCACCACACTGAGTTTCACCCTGGGTGCTTCTCAGTAAGCAGCGACGATTTCGAGACAATGCGCTGATTCAAAAAAAGACAATCAGGAAGCTTTCAAGAATTCTTCATTCATGAGTCACAAGAAAACCATACAGTGTCATACATGTGGAGAAGGCCCACTAATTCGGGGAGGTCTAGACTTCACCGAACTACAGGGTGCTGAGGTTTCCAAACAACCACAACCAAGTTTCTCACAAATCTCTACGGCCTTCTGGACCCTACACTGACCGACATCATCGTCTCATCAGGCAGGACCTTCTCCAACCTTCTCCAACCTTCTCCAAGGACCTTTCAGATCCTTTTTTTTTATTGTAAGCGAGGGAGGAAACACTCGACCACGTTCTGGCGACTTGCTTCCTCCTTCCTTGAATGGAATTCCAATCACTGATCTACAGTTTACGTGAACACCCAGAGACGCTTGGCCTTTATCTGTTGCTTACTCAAGTTCTGAGTAATCCCCTGAGCGCTCGCCGAAGCATTTTTATTGGCAGCAGTCGGTGTGTACCTCACAGGCTCCGCCCTCCCCCACTACTCCCTCCGTTTCTTGTAAATGTATGTCTGTCTGAGCCATGAAGAGACTTACGGTCACCAGACGCTCCACCCCTGCTAGCACTACTCAGATTAATCAGACAGCAGTGGTTACAGAAGGAGCTAGCATGCGAGTCATTTCAGGAATGCGAGTGCCTGCACAGCTAGGTAATCTAGAAAACATGCCATTTTCAGTAGAAGCCTTACGTCGATGACGTAGTGAGCTTGCAACCGCCTGCTCATCCATTACCTTTCCCCCCTTTGTGTCAGAAGAACCACCAGACTTGGTCACGTGTCTAATCCCAAGTGTGTCTGATTTTGAGCAAACCTCTCCCGCCTGACTTCAGGGCAGAACCTGACTTGGCGCTCTCGGTGCACCCAAGAGACAAGCAACAAAGAAACTCCATAAGGCAGAGGTGTTTTGAAAGGTTTACAAATGCCTTTATTACTAATATAAAAATACTGGTATAAAAATAGAGCTTTTTGCATGGCAAAAAAATAAGAGTCCCAGGAAGCGGCGCTCCCTGCATAGTGTAAACATTCAAGGTGGGCGTAAACTTTAGACGTGGAGTGTTCGAGTCTTGCTTGCGAAGACGTGCTACAAGGTGCCTGCTTGGCGCAGCAGCGGCACCGGACCGCGAGGAGTCTGTCAAGTATTTCAGGCGTGTGCATATCCCAGCCGTGCGTTAATGCGCTGCGCGGAGGCCTCACAGCCGAAACGGGAAGGAGCGCAGGAAGTCTTTCAGGATGGGATTCACAGGGATGCTGTCCACGGCCGCCTCGCCGCTGCCACATGTCTCCACAATCTGCCTGCGGCACAGCTGCTGCAGGGACTGCACCTGCACTTTCCTGCAGGGCTGCACGAGGCTCTTCTTGGGCATGCTGGTGTAGTGTTCCAGCAGCTTGAAAAGGGAGTCGAAGCATTCCTTGCTCCCGGCCAGGCTGAAATGGGAATTCTGGAAGGTAATCCGGATGCTGGCGGGCCCGGAAGACGCCCTGTAACTCAGCGTGAAGAACACGTCCTTCTGCTGGCTGTCCCGGATCAGGTAGGTTCCCAAAGGCTCGTTCTTCAGCTTGCTGTGGGCCTCCTCCACGGTCATGGGCCCCCAGTAGAAGCCACTCTCCTCCAGCATAGAGGTGGTCTTTTTGATGGTGGCGAAGTCACATTCGTTCCTGAAGGAGCGGAAGTGGGTCTGCGTATCCGGCCTGGTGCCTACGTGCTGGTGGGGCCTTGACCTCTGTGCTCTGCGATCCGCTGTGTCTGAAGTATCTTCCACTGCACTGTGCGCTACCATCCTACAGGGAAGACCAGCCTGTGTGGTCTCCCATAGCGTTCCTCGTTAAGGTCATCTAGATGAGGCGCGCAGGGTCTGGAGGGAAACAAACAAAAGGCATGTTTAGGGGATGGTACGGGATGTTCTATTGAGTCACTTACACAAGAGTTTCATGTCTCACTCCCACAATTTAACAACAGCAGCTCATTTTCCATACAGCTGCTGAATGATAACCTCAGAATGCCGGAATTTCACCATGTTCACACTCGCGTCAGAGAAGTGACAGGTTCGGGTTTGGATGACTGTAGTTGAGGTGGCAAGGCTTTGTCAGCTATAGCTTAAGGAAAGCCACTGCTTGTGAACAGCCCTCTAGCTTAGTAATCAAGACTGCAGACTTAAACACTGTATGGATAACTGACGGGTTACTATATGTAAACTATACTACACCCTCAAACACCATACACTTACTTAAGCCATGTGCATACGCCTACACCTACATTCTTCACCCTCAAAACTACATTACTGTCATAAATAACAGCATTTTTAGAGGCCTTATAATGGAACCTTGTGGGACGCCACAGAATATGCTTAACAATAACCAAATAATTCACAGTATTGTTTGCATTAGGTATAAAATCAGTATATTCAAACAAAACTAGGGTTCTTAAACTCTTGTAAACTATATACACCACCACTATATCCTAAACCCTAAACCCTGTACACCACCCTTAAACATTATACATTTACACATTATACTCCACCCTTGAACACTATAGACTTACTTAAGCCATGTGCATACGCCTACACCTACATTCTTCACCCTCAAAACTACATTACTGTCATAGATAACAGCATTTTTAGAGGCCTTCAAATAGAACCTTGTGGGACGCCACAGAATATGCTTAACAATAACCAAATAATTCACAGTATTGTTTGCATTAGGTATAAAAACAGTATATTCAAACAAAACTAGGGTTCTTAAACTCTTGTAAATTATATAATCCACCACTTTACCCTAAACCCTAAACCCTGTACACCACCCTTAAACACATTTTAACTGATTCATGCATATAAATTTAAATCACATAACAATGGCAAATCAGATTTTTTTTTTTTACTGAAATTTACTGAAAAGCAGCATGAAAACAGTTAAATTAAATTAAATACAAAATAAAAATATATAATAAAATATACTTAAATATTAATTACACAAAATTTACTCCTAAATCAGAACATCTCTAAAGAACCCAAATCTGACCTAAACCCTTTACTGCTGTGACCAGCCCTAGTCCTACTGAGGGTCCCGACCACTGTAGACAGCGCTAACCTCCCCCCTCCACCTCCACCCCCCCGAGTCCGCCCGGTCAGTCCTCACCGTTCAGAGAAGACGGCTGGCGGGGAGAGAAGGAGCCGAGAGCCGGCTAACGACTACCAGAACCGCGCTCCACACACACTCCACAGCCTGCTGGTGCTCAAAGGCCATTGACTCCAACTGCTCCGCGGTGTGTGTGACAGCTCGAGAGAGAGCGAGAGGGTGTGTGTGTGAGTGTGTGTGAGTGTGTGTCTCGCTGTAGTCTGCGCGAGCAGCCCTGCCTCCCTCTCTTTAAGCTCCGCTCCGCTCCGCTGCGCTCCTCCCACCGCCGCCATTTCCAGGAAAGTTCACTTTCGCTTTAGCGAGGCTCTTCTCTGAAATCAGGGGGTTGAGGAGAGGCTGAACAGCCCGCTTCACTTCCACAGCAGCCCCGAGCTGCACAGAGGAGCCCGTCGCCTCACCCAGTACCCTGCGTCCCCCTGCACTGTGTGGAGTACTGCAGTGTGCACTTTATCATCCTATAGTACAGTATAGTACAGTGCAGTATATTATAGTGCAGTATATTATAGTGCAGTATATTATAGTACAGTATAGTACAGTACAGTATATTATAGTGCAGAGCAGTATAGTACAGTATATTATAGTACAGTATATTATAGTGCAGTATATTATAGTACAGTATATTATAGTGCAGAGCAGTATAGTGCAGTATATTATAGTGCAGTATATTATAGTGCAGTATATTATAGTACAGTATATTATAGTACAGAGCAGTATAGTACAGTATATTATAGTGCAGAGCAGTATAGTGCAGTATATTATAGTACAGTATAGTACAGTATATTATAGTGCAGAGCAGTATAGTGCAGTATATTATAGTACAGTATATTATAGTACAGAGCAGTATAGTACAGTATATTATAGTGCAGAGCAGTATAGTACAGTATAATATAGTGCAGTATATTATAGTGCAGTATGTCATAGTGCAGAGCAGTATAGTACAGTATATTATAGTACAGTATATTATAGTGCAGTATATTATAGTACAGTATATTATAGTGCAGAGCAGTATAGTGCAGTATATTATAGTGCAGTATATTATAGTGCAGTATATTATAGTACAGTATAGTACAGTACAGTATATTATAGTGCAGAGCAGTATAGTGCAGTATATTATAGTACAGTATAGTACAGTACAGTATATTATAGTGCAGAGCAGTATAGTGCAGTATATTATAGTGCAGTATATTATAGTGCAGAGCAGTATAGTGCAGTATATTATAGTACAGTATATTATAGTACAGAGCAGTATAGTACAGTATATTATAGTGCAGAGCAGTATAGTACAGTATAATATAGTGCAGTATATTATAGTGCAGTATGTCATAGTGCAGAGCAGTATAGTACAGTATATTATAGTGCAGTATATAATAGTACAGAGCAGTATAGTACAGTATATTATAGTGCAGAGCAGTATAGTACAGTATATTATAGTGCAGTATATTATAGTACAGAGCAGTATAGTACAGTATATTATAGTGCAGTATATTATAGTACAGAGCAGTATAGTACAGTATATTATAGTGCAGTACAGTATATTATAATACAGGGGTGTATAGTATAGTACAGTGCAGGGCTGTATAGTATAGTGCAGTATAGTATATACAGTATAGTACAGTGCAGTACATGATATTATAGTACAGTATAGTATAGTGTATATATAGCCAATTCAGTGTATAGTACAGTGTGGTGCAGTATAGTGCAGCATGCACTTTAGGACACTATTATATGTACAGCATAATGCAGAATAGTGTGTACTTTTGGTCTTTGCCCATTAAATGTATAGTATAGTGCAGTATAGTATAATACAGTGCAGCGTGCACTTTAGGACACAGCCTATTATATGTACAGCATATACTGTACTTTTGAACATAGTATAGTATAGTGCAGTATATTGCAGCATGCTCTTTAGGGGGGTTATTATATGTGTAGCATTTGCCCATTAAATGTATAGTATCGTATAGTATAATGTAGTATAGTGCAGCATGCAGTTTTGGACACAGGCTATTAAATGTATAGCGTAATGCAAATCAGTGTGTGATTTGGGACATTGCCCATTTAGTGTGTAGTGTAGTATAGTATCGTGTAGGATAGTGCAGCATGCACTTTTGGACCCAGCCTATTGTACATATAGTCTGTTTATAGACTACTGTATGAAAAGCATATTATAGTGTAATGCAAAAAGGTATATTATTTTATCACTTGTCCATTAAATGTATAGTCTAGTATAGTATAATACAGTATGTACAGAATATGTATTGTATTGCATAGAGCAGTATGGTACCCTGTTATATATAATAATAATGTATACTATATAGGACTGTTGCCTATTGCCTGCAAACTGCAAGTATAGTACAGTATCTGCTTTTTTTTAATTACATGCACCTTATTTTATTGCATGCATACTATTTACTATAGCATGCACTAAATATATAGTATGCAAATTGGGACACAGCCTATTGCGCAGCATGTGGTTCTTGTTCTGTTTTATTAGGAACTCCACGAGCTGCAGTTGCTCACATAACAAAACTGAAACCTTTCAAAGCAATTGATTTGGTAATGGTGCTAGCACAGGCGCCACCTACTGGTTAATGTGTGAAATTAGGGTTTTTAAAATACATAAATACATTGCACTTAAACCTAAACGTGCAGATTATCATCAGTAGCTATTTGCAATATTTCACATGCATTAAAAGTACAGTATATTACGCAGGACCCAAACATCTAAGCAATGCATCTAAGCTTTACCACCCTGTTGATGACTCAGACCTGTTGCACTGCCTTAGCTGATACAGTTCTACCTGTTTAAGCAGGTCTTGGATTCGTGCAGAGGACAGAGGGCCCGATCACAAGAGGGCCGCAGTGCCAACCAGAGGACAGCTGTGGGTTTCGTTTCTTCACGGCAGAGCAGAGAACCTGAGGCTTGCAGTTTCCTCGTGGCCTAGCAGGGCCGCTCAGCCCTGTCTACAGCGTCTGATCATACTACAGACAAGCTGCACGAGTGGGGCTGCACTCTGACGGCTCGGGTTTCTTGTAAAATTACACAGAGTTACACTGACAGCTGATTCCAGCAGTGATTTCATTGTGAAACTGAAATCCTGAGCATTATCTTTAATCGTTGACATGCTGGAGTGTTTTACCCACTTTCATTTCTTTATTGTTTCCCAGAAAGGATAACACTGCCTGCTCATTTCTCTCAAACCCTGGTCCACAGAGCGAAGAGCAAAAGGAAAACTGTATCTCTGAGTGAAGCCACAATATGAGAGGTGAACCACAACCTGACCTCTTTTGGGGGGGGGGGGGGGGGGGGGGGTCTGCTGACACACTGTCCCTGTTATTTCACTACACCAACAGGCTATGTAATGCATGAGGCGCTCGTCCTCCCTCCTGTAGGCTCAGAATCCAGTTCTAATCAGGTTGCCTTATCTTCTAGACTCTTTTGCCCCTCAGCTCTTCATCACTGTACTGCCACAGCTGGGCCAGAAAACATGCAACATGCCTCCTGCCACTGCGTCACTCACCTCAGGAGATAAACGAGTGGTTTGCAAGCAGCTGGTGTCAGTTATCATGTTATCACAGCAAATCTTGCAGGATCTTGCTGATCTGGGAGGGAAGGAGTGTGTGTGTGTTCCACCCTCAGGGCTCCTCTTAGCGTTTTGCAGGTGTTTTACAGGAAAGTGAAAGTGAAAGACGCCTGCTTTAGTCAGGGGGCAGCAGAGGGCGCTGTTTACATGTGTATATGTTTACATGTCGAGGTTTCATTGGTTTCTATATCCTATATAAAACATTGCTGTGAGGATTTGATTGCGGTCCCCACAAAAAGATTGTTCTTTTTAACAAACAATATATGGACAAAAGTATTAGGACACCTGCTCAGTCGTTCAGTTCAGTGTTTCTCCCGAAATTCTCCTGAAATTCTTTAAAAAGACTGTATCCTAACTATGGGAAGACTTTTAAAGAGCATTGCTGTGAGGATTTGATTGCACTCAGCCACAAGGTCTTCCACCACTCCACAGCTCAACGCTGCTGAGGGCACTTTATACCCCTCTAGCCCACACCTGGCAGCATGGTTCCAATAGGTTCATGTTTATCTGCTCCAGAGAGTCTTATAGTCCTATTCTATTGGCAGTACTTCTCTACAGGGACTAGATTAGCTGTGTGTGTGTGTGTGTGCATTTGCACACCTGTGTCAGGACATATATATATATATATATATATATGGACCTATGGGCCTGTACATAAACTTATACAGGGGTGCAGATTTGCCAGACTATGATTTGTCAATCATGCCACACAAACACACGCAACATCATGATGCTAATGGTGTGCAAAAGTTTGGGCACCCCAGTGGTGTTTTTTTGGGGTTTTTTTTTTAAACGTAAATAACTCACATCCACTAGAGAGCCACACATCTGTCCATTTCACAGCATAATGGCTGCTTATTTGATTAATTTCACACATTGCAAATTATTGGCACAGTAAGCCTTTTATTTTGATCCTGTCATAGTAAAGTGTGTTACTAATAGAGGACATGCAAATATACAGTGTGTGTATACACACACACACATATATATATATATATATATATACAGTACAGAGGTACAGTGTGTATGTGTGTGTGTATATATATATATATATATACATACACCATGACTGGTGGCCTGATAACCATCTCTCTCACATTCGGAGGGATTCTCACAAGTCACATGAGCAGTAGTGGTTTCATCCTGAAACCACAACACAGAGTATGTACTCATGCAGCTCTGTGTGTGTGTTTTCCTCTAACACGTCGTACTGCTAGGAAACGCTCCTATCACTTTCAGAACACCTCACTGCTTACCTGCCTTATCTCATTCCTGTTAAGTAGCAGAACAGTAAAGGAAACCACTGCTCGGTGTGTGCTTTATTAACATTGCGGAACAGGACTGAATTCCGGGTCAGAGGCTCAGTTACTGAGTACTGTGGGGATGAGCCATGTGAATCTGGGCTATTCAGGAGGCTTTAGTCTTGTGTGTTAGTTCGTAGGCCTACAGTAGTCTACTTTCTATACTTGCACTAGGCTTCATTTCCTGTCCGAACAACAAATTGTGATGAACAGGGGTGCTGGATTGGTGGTAGGGGCGATTCTAAGGGCCTGTGACTGACGAGGCCCAAACATGTGGATGAGATTTTAAAGACAAACCAACAAAAATCAATATTAAAATATTAAAACTACTAAAACTAAACTTTAAAACTTGTCTTTTTTTTAATGGAACAGGCTGGGACAGAGCCGGGACATAGCTGGGACAGAGCTGGGACAGAAGCATCACATAAAAGACAAAGCTACTTATCAGAAACACAAAGAAAGAAAACTAAGACAGAAAAGGCAGACGCATCCATCTGCTGAGTCGGAGAGCTCAGGCTAGCAGGTCTAGTTTCATGGGAAGACTGTGGTCTCTGCTCTATAAGAGTCTTATAGTCCTATTCTATTGGCAGTACTTCTCTACAGGGACTAGATAAGCTGTGTGTGTGTGTGTGTGTGTGTGTGTGTGTGTGTGCATTTGCACACCTGTGTCAGGACATGTATATATGGACCTATGGGCCTGTACATAAACTTACAGGGGTGCAGATTTGGGGAACACAAGCAACATCATGATGACGGTGTGCAAAAGTTTTTGCACCCCTGGTGGTGTTCTCCTTTTTTTTGAAGCGTAAATAACTCACATCCACTGGAGAGCCGCACATCTGCCTATTTCACAGCATAATGGCTGCTTATTTGATTAATTTCACACATCCTAAAAGTATTGGCACAGTAAGGACATGCAAATATACAGTGTGTGTATGTGTGTGTGTTTGTGTGTGTATATATATATATATATATATATCCATCAGCTGAGCCAGAGAGCTCAGGCCAGCAGGTCTAGTTTCATGGGAAAGCTGTGGTTCTGTGCTAGCTAGCATGCACCCTTATATTTTGGGGCAGGAGAATAAGCAGCTAAACGTATCTCAGCGTAGTTCAGAGATGGTTAGCCTCGAACCCGACGAAGCTCGAACTCAGAAGCTTTAATAGAGAAAAAGCTTCACTGAATTTTTAGGAGATAAATGGACGATCATTCATTGGGCCGGATTAGCTAAGCGCTAAGAGAGGAGCAGCCGTGTGTGTGGAGGGGAATGGGAGTTAGTTATGCTATTTAATCCATATTTATAATAAAGTTTAATAAATACAGTAAAAGTAAATAAATAAAGTTGAATCAATCCTCTGAGCTCAACAGTAGCGATGCTGCGTTTGTGTCACTAGGCTCTGTAAGGAGGCTGACCTTCGAGAGGAAGTTGGGGTCAACCTTGGTAAAGCGATTCCAGTGTTATAACCTTCCATGGAGCCCAAAATCCCTGGCAGCGGCCTTGTGTTCAGACCAAGGTCAAGTCAAGTCAGGACAAGAGGCTTTTATTGTCATTCCGTCGGAGTACAAGTACACACTGGAGCGAAATTACGATCTGGCTAATTATGCTCTCTGATCAGATTTTTACACGAACAAAACAAATGTCAACAGGACTTGTTTCCAAAATACTTCCTCAGACAGAAGCAGAACGGTCATATAGGTCCAAACGTGTTTGTAGACACCCCTGCTTAATGCTGCACCCTCTGACAATGCACACACACACACACACACACACAGCTTGTCTAGTCCCTGTAGAGAAGTACGGCCGTCAGATTAGGACTCTCTGGAGCAGATAAATAAACATGTACCTACTGGCACCATGCCAGTTAATGCTAGCCATACGTGGGCTAGAGGGGTATTATAAAGCCCCCCAGCATTGAGGAGCTGTGGAGCAGTGGAAGAACACGCTCTTGTCACTGAATGCAATCAAATCCTCACAGCAATGCCTCTCCAAAATCTAGCAGAAAGCTTCTTCCTTGGACAGTGCAGACAGTTACTCCAACAAAAGCAGGATAGACT
>NC_132889.1:3762782-3905282 GCF_030463535.1 Salminus brasiliensis | reverse complement strand
GACACCGGTGCTCAAGCAGCTTCTAGTTAATGTCAGGTCTGTACTTTGGTGGTTCTTTGGTTGTTCCTGACCTCCTGAACCAGTTTCTTCTTAACAGAGGGGGACAGTTTGGGTCTTTTACATACTTTGGCTACAGTTTACCACAATAACTTGGATTTACACACAATTGTGCAAACTGTTTTTTGGAAATGGCTTCAACAGATGTTCTTCAGCATCCTCAAATATCAGTACTGTCACTTCTGTGAAACAATAACCCAAAGTACCTAAAGACAACAGAAGTATCAGCTTTATCAACTTCTACTCTGTTTTGTGTTTGATTCATAGGAGTCGTCGTCGTTTTTCCTCTGTGGGACGTTTCGCAGGACCAGCCATGGTGCTGAAGATCTTTTTTCCCAAGTGCTGCAACACTGCTGACAGCGGCCTGCTGGTGGGCCGCTGGATTCCAGGCCAAGACTCGGCTGTGGTGCTAGCGGTCATCCATTACCCCTTCATTCCAGGCCAGGTAAAGAAGTATCTGAGTCAGATGCGGAGCCAGAGCCAGGTGGACCTTACAGTTCTGGGTTCGTGGAGCATGCCCAAGGATGGCCAGGAGGGGATGGAGAGCTTCTTGAAGGACCTTAGCACCATCTTCCCTCATGCACGTTGGCTTCAGCTGGGCCGCGAGAGCGGCAAGAGAGCCTTCACGTGCCGGGTGGTGCAGAAGAATGGGAAACCTCCGGCTGACCAGGAGGGTGACGAGAAAGATAAAATCATCTTCATTCATTATGATCAGAGGAAGGTTATGCTGTCCCAGCTCCATCCAGTACAGGAGAAAGGCACGGAGGAGGAGTCTACAGAACTGCGAATGGTGTTTCACACAGTCGCCCAGAGTGAGCCCCTGTTTTTTCTCGACATGTACGACCAGGGGCCGCTGAAGCTGACGCACTGGCAGTCGGAAGGCAGGGAGGCTAGCATTATCGTTGAGTTGGTGAAGCAAGCCTCCTTCCCGGTCTGCGTAATTCTGACCTGGCTGGTGTCGTTGTGGCAATGGCTGGGCAGCTTCAGGTGAGCCAGACTTGAAGTGTATTGATACATTTTAAACCTAAAAAATGTTTCAGAACAAAATAAACCATAACAATGGCATCTTTAACCAATTACAAACGGACTGTGGGGGTGTGTTCGTTAAGGATGCTCCATGATATGTGAGTCATATTGATATCTGCAGATATTTAACAATGTAAACGTATCTAAAACAGAACATTTAGGCAAAGCTGGGCCGAGATTCTGTGCTAAATAATCTGTATTTTGGTTGATTGGACAATGCTACACTTGTCAAATAGCAGCAAATAGCTGCTGAAAGCCGATTGAAAGCCATATATAGTAGTTAAAAAGTCGTCACCACAAATTCTCTTAGACGTATAAGCAACAATACAGCCTTAAATAGCAGCAACCTAGGGTATGTGCCTTTCCAGTTTCATCACAGTAGGTCAGATCACTAGTACAAATATGAGGAATCTGCAGTGTCTGACTTCCTCTTCTCATATCTTTGGTCATTTTGAAAAAGGCAAATGCTCAGAGGCGATAATAGGTTACCTGCCTATTTACCACTCTGTTATTTTAGAAAAAAGCAACATGGTTGTAGCTGGGTTAGCTTTTAGCCCTCACTCGCTTCCCAGGGTCTGACTTTCTCGAGTCTTTCTGGACAAAAAAAAGCTCCTGATTGTTGAGTAGTTTCAGTAGTTTGTGTTTGAGGAAAAGAAGACAGTAAAAGCTAGTCGGCCCCAGCCTTCGCCAGCATAGCGAGTTTGAGCTCCCCTTCTGCAGACACTGGCACAGGAAAGCTGGGCTTACGAAACCTACGGCTTCCTGTAGCAACCTGTATTCCCATAACTAGCAGAGTCTGGAGGTGATGAGCTGCTCTCCAGAATCAACACCACCATGTTCTCCTGAAGTTCGCCGTCACGTTTTACCAGCCTTACCAGCTTTGACCTGGGCTGGGGTGGGGAACTGGTTGGTGTGGCGCAACAGATAATACCACTACCTGCTAGTGAGCTACCACACCATGTGGGAGACTGGAGTTCGATTCCCAGTCTGGGTGACTATGCTGCGCTACACCAATAAGAGTCCTTGGGCAAGACTCCTAACACTACATTGGCCCACCTCTGTAATACGGGTAACCTTGTAAGTCGCTCTGGATAAGAGCATCTGCTAAATGCCGTAAATGGAACTGTAGTCCAGGAAGGCTGGATCCCTGCACTGATCAACTCACCTGTTAATTGGCAGGTTTAGCAGGTGTGTTGGAGCCCTGGACTAGAGATTTCTCTAGTGAAGACAAAGAGGACACCCATATTTACCATTTTGTGTTGGACACAGATAAAATTTGGCCTCCAGCTTTAACCCATCCTTGCAGCGAACACACACATACACCCTAGTGAGCAAACATGCCCGAAGCGGTGGGCAGCCATCGCTGCGCTGCCCATGAAGCCTTGCTCAAGGGCCCAACAGTGATGTGCCCATCAATAGCCCGGTGCTCAAACCTGAGTGCTGAGCCACCACTGTCCCATTACAGTGGTGGCCCATCCCTAGGATGGCGGGCATGGGTTCATGTAAATTTTGGGGGTGTAATATAACGAGTCAAGACTGTGATGTAACAGTTTTGGGGTTTTGGAATTGGCCTGTTTTACAGCTCTGCTTTGGCTCTCCTGGATCTTCTTTCTTGTGTTTTTCTGTATAGTTCCCTGTACTGAACTCTGGACATTATTCAGCTATACCAAGATAATTACAGTTTTCCATCCCAGGGCTCCTTTAAATGAGCCACAACAACGTAATTATGCACATCATCCGACGAGCAACGAGGCAAGCATGGAAACCTCTAATCTACCCGAAATAACACAGCCGTGTTTGGTCTGTTGCAGGATGTTGCACGTGTGGCCGGTGCAGTTCATCTCAAGCAAGCTGTCTACCTGTGTTCAGACAGGGTACAGGACAGAGCATTTTCAGACTGTTTTCTCCACGAAGAAAGCCACCACACACATGGAGTTCATGAGGTACGCCGTTTAATTGCTTCTTTCCGGCTAAAGCACTTGGGTTTCTAAAGCAAATACATGGTCAGCATCATTCAAGAGTTTGGAATTGCTCTTTTCATTAATATAAACCAATTATAGTATTAGTATTTTTTGTAGTATAATAGTGTAATACTGCAGCATTGCAGTCTAGTACTGTCCACATTATTGAGCAACAATAATTATTAATGTGATTGTTGGTGATTGTTCAATTAGGGGCTCGTTTTGAAAAATTAAAGTAGCTATCATTTGTTTTCAAATATGCCAAGACACTGTTTACATACTTTAAAGTAAAGACTTCAAGCTCCTGAGAACCTAAATCTGAGTTCTCCATCTAATTAAGTGAATCTGGCTCCTCAGGGCCCCTATTGTAAATGTGCATAGTATATGTATTATGAAGACCTCCCCATAGTCTAATAAACCTCTGCTGTATTTCATCAGTATTGCTCTCCTCTCCATGTGGAATGAGCAGTCCTAAAAGTGGGTCAGGTTTACATCATCATACCCCTGACCAATCACAGGGCTAACATGACTCCGTCCTGAATGGACAGCTTGGAGAGCTAAAGCTAAACCTTCCAAGCTGAAGCTTGAGCTTGACTGGGGGAGCAGCTGCCCTGTGTGCTCCGTTGTTCCTTGTATTTGGCACCTCTCCGATTCACAGTGGGATTTACTGGGTGGGCAAGGCAGGACGGACACATCCCAGTGCAGCACATAGCTGGGGAGATCCGATGCCTCCTGCCCACCTGTAGTTGGCCATCAAGGCGGAGAGGCCAGAGTAGCAATTGCTGTGGTGCAAAGATGAATATATTTACATGCATTTATAACATGGGGACATAAGTTCCCCTACTTTAAGAATCACCCAAAATATTACATGTAATTGCAAAGCTTTAATGGGAGCATGTGTGTGTGTCAGTTAATGAAGTATGTAGGATGTACTGTAGATGCATGTGTCAGGATTGACCTAGGCTTATTCTGGTGTGGTGTGGTGTGGCTTTCTCCCCTGTAGGAAGGCAAACATGTTTGTGTCCTTCCTTGTGGACATAGCTCTTGGACTGCTGCTTATCTCCTGGCTCTACAGAGAGAATCGTATCAGCCAGCTCGCTAATACCTTGGTGCCAGTTGCTGATGTAAGTACAGTTTTACAGATTACCATATGATCCATTTGTGATGGGGTAGTGTAGTGATATTCCCATGTACATGATGTATCTCTGTTCTGACAGACAGGAGCAGTGTAGCAAACCAAAACAGTCTGAAAGCTTTTGATGAGTTAACAGTAGAGCCGTTTTCTTTGTTTGTTTGTTTAGCACGTGGCTAAGGAGCTGCAGGAGCTGCTGGAATGGCTCATGGGCGTCCCTGCTGGACTGAAGATGAACCGGGCTCTGGACCAGGTGCTGGGGAGGTTCTTCCTCTACCACATCCATCTGTGGATCAGTACGTTTATGCATTCTTGCTTCATTCACCACCCTTCTAGACTGGATTGCTTTCAGTTGATGGTTTGAGTGGAGCTTTCATTATTTCTGTGTTTGTATGTTTTGTTGTGAGGCTAATGAGCTTATTAAGAGTTACAAAATATTTAAAGCAACACTATGTAGCATTTGTACATTAAAAATAGCAGCCGCATTTGTGTAAAATCCTGTCATTTTACTCTACGATTCTGTATCTCTCAGCTTGTCCAGAAAAGCATGTGAAAAGCGTGTCCTTTACTGGTAGCATGAAGCAGGAATTTCACTTCCCAAGTGTAGGTGCAGCCCAAAAGCAAGGAAGGCCGGTTCTCGCATAATGCTCCTTTAAAACAACAGCTTTAAAATCATGCGGATGCTCCACTGACTGTAACAGGGAGAACGGCTCCTCTGTCATTCTTACTCCGGGCTGGAGCGCTGCTACTGCTGCTGCTCTGTGGACCTTTGGTGGAGCTGCTCTGCGAGACCTCTCTCCAGAACTGCTGCTTAACCCGAGTCATATTGGTGTAAATTCCTGTAGTGTTACTCTACTGCCTCAGTCCACATCCTTCCTTGCCTTCAGATGCTGCTTCTGGATCCCTCAGCTTGTCAACATTGGCATGTGTACAGCTGTCCATGAGGGGGTGCCTTGCAGTGGAATGATGGTGCTCTAGCCAGTACTTTAGGAAAAGTTAGGGATTAGGGTGGTGTGGTGGTGATCATTAAACATCCTGCCCTCACTAAATCTCTTGTCGCTGAATGCACTCAAATCCTCACAGCAATGCTCTCTCAAAATCTAGTGGAAAGGCTTCTTTCCTGGACAGTAGAGACAACTCCAACAAAAGCAGGATCAACTCAAAATTATTTTTTTAAATGCCCTTGAACAGTGAATGAGCAGATGACCCAATACTTTTGTCATTTGTCCTTATCGTGTATGACCATCTAGTGCACTTTTATCCTTCTTATTTTGTCCATTTTTCTGCGATTGTCAATTAGAAACGCAAACATCTACCCATACCTCCTCATTCAAATAGACCAGGCCCTTTTGTGTCTCGGAATAGCTGCCCTAGGAGAAGTTACCCTTCTCTCAAAAAGATGCTGGCTCAGCCGATTACAGGCACACCACAAATTACACACATTAATTAGCTATTTACAAAATTAACCAAATTAAACATCATCATGACATCCCATCTGTTTGTGTCCTCAGGTTACATCCGTCTGATGTCTCCCTTCATTGAGATGATCTTGTGGTATGTTGGACTTTCTGCTTGCCTGGGTTTGACTTTTGCCCTGTCGGTGCTGTCGGACATCGTGGCGCTTCTGACCTTCCACATCTACTGCTTTTATGTGTACGGAGCCAGGTGAGTCACGATGATCACACTTTATGTATGTACAGAAAACAAGGAGTGATGCGCTATTTGTCCAAATGTTTGTGGACACCCCTTCTAATGAATGCATTCGACACAGATGTGCAAATGCGCGCACACACACACACAGCTTGTCTAGTCCCTGTAGAGAAGTACTGCCGATAGAATAGGACTCTCTGGAGTAGATAGGTTCACATTTGCTATCGGCACCATGCTGCCTAATAATGCCAGGCGTGGGCTATAGAGGGGTATAAAGCCTCCCAGCGTTGAGCTGTGGAGCAGTGGAGGAACTGTGTTCTCTGTGTGGCGCATGGTGTGGCGCAACAGAGAACACCACTACCTGCCAGTAAGCTACCACACCATGTGGGAGACCAGGGTTCCAGGGTTCGATTCCTGGTCTGAGTGACAAAGGTGCACTACACCAATAAGAGTCCTTGGGTAAGACTCCCATCACTACATTGGCCCACCTCAGTAATATAAGTAACCTCATAAGTCTCTACCAGTACCAGTACGCACTAACGCTCTTGTTGCTGAAGGTAGTCAAATGCTCAGTCATGCTCCTCCAACATCTAGTAAAAAGCCTTCTTCGCCTGGACAGTAGAGACAGTTACTCCAGCAAAATCAGGATAGACTCTTTTTATTGGAGGAAACAGTGAATGGAGATGGAGAGCTAGAAGGTTGTCTGTTTTTTAATTACTGCTAAAACTAATGATATTCCACTTTATAATTAGAGCTTCATGTTGAGGATCAAATAGAAACACTGTTAAGAAGTTGATATTGTTTTAAAGTACAAGTCACAGATTGCCTGTTTATGGTAAATATGTGGTCATTACAAGCATGATTTTCAACCAGCAGGGGGCAGCATCTGCTCAGTTTTACTTTGTCACTCATGTTTGTTTATTCTGCGTCCTCATTTCCAAGAAAAAGTACTTTATACAGTAAAGCTAGAGGATGACGTTCAGGTTAAAGATGCATAGTACAGTTTAAGCCACTCTACAAGGCCATTTTTCCACATGTTTGTGGACACCCCTTCTAATGAATGCATTCAGCTACTTAGATATACGTATTGCCAGTAGAATAGGACTCTGTGGAACAGATAAGCAATTGCCAGGCGTGGGCAAGAGGGGTGTAAAGCCCCCGGCATTGAGCTGTGGAGCAGTGGAACTACTGTGTTCCCTGGAATTATGATTGGTGCTCCATTCAGTGCTTTTGGGATGAGTTGGGGAGTTGGGGAATTGGGGGTGAGGTGGGGTGGTGGTCATCAAACATCCTGACCTCTCTGACAGTCGTGTCTACGAATTCAATCAAATAATCACAACAATGTTCATTCAAAATCTAGTAGAAAGCCTTCTTCCCTGGACTGTAGAGACATTTACTTAAAAAATAGGTTAAAAAAGCAGGATAAACTACTGATTTCAGAAGAAACCGTGTATGAGCAGGTGTCCCAATACTTTTGTCCATGTACTGTAAATCTAAGCCCTCTGTTCTTTTTCCTCAGACTTTACTATCTGAAAATCTACGGCCTGTCCTCCCTCTGGCGCCTTTTCCGGGGTAAGAAGTGGAACGTTCTGAGGCAGCGTGTGGACTCCTGCTCCTATGACCTGGACCAGGTACTGTCCACCTCCTCTGCTCTGCCTGGAAGCCAGGATAGGAGCTATGATCAGGTTCATCATGCTTTTTCCCCTCTTTTTTTTTTTTCAGCTGTTCATCGGCACCTTGCTCTTCACCATCCTGTTGTTCTTGCTGCCCACCACTGCTCTGTATTACCTGGTCTTCACTCTGGTGAGTGATTTGAGCATACACTGGGGCGGATCAGAATCCTGAGGAGGAAATGAGCGTTTATCCTCTCAGTAATTACTCTCCTCATGACAGATAGGTTGTGTGTGGGTCAGCGTGATTCTGAGTGGGGTTGTTTTGATGTGGTTGCAGCTGCGCCTGGTAGTGGTGATGTTCCAGGGACTAATTCACCTCAGCGTGGACTTCATTAACTCCTTCCCCCTGTTCGTCATGGGCCTGCGTCTTTGCAGGCCCTACAGAGTGGCCGGTGAGTCTTATTACCATCTATAGCAAATGGTTCCACGGTCTCACGTGGGATAGCTTTAACGTTAGTTTGGGTGTGTAGTTCCCTACCCCCTCGTTCCACAGTCTGAACTTTTGTATCCGTGCTTTTCAGAGGGTGTTAAATTCAGGGTGCTCAGTGAAGAGCCTGGGACTCCCCTGCACTTGATGATGGAGGTAAGGTTAATGGCGGTCAGTGTTGATAGGCCCGTCACGAGAATCACGTTATCGGCTTATGGGACAACGTACGGACACGGCCTCGATATAGCCCATTGTGTTGTCTTGCGTTTATTTTAGCCAGATCATGCTGTCCGGTACTCTCGTCTGCTCTCTGTCTGAGCCGAGGACGAATCTGTGAGCAGACCACCACATTGGTCATGCTGTAAATGGGACAGCGTGCATAACGGCCAATACATCAATAATAGCGCCTCAATACACACACACACACAGCGGACTGTGACAGGTAGTGGTGTAATGGATCACTTGGAGGCCAATTACTAGCCATGCCCCTTAACAGTAGTAGGCCAAAGACCAGCACATGCCTCCTCCGACACATGTGAAGCCAGCCAGCCACCGCCTCTTTCCGCACTGCCTCTTTTCATTGCTATACAAACAGCTTACAGACGCCTGTGCTGACCAGCATCACATTAGGAGTGATGTGGGGTGGAAGTGCCATCAACCCGTCAACCCCTGAGAGAGCAAAGCCAGTTACATTGCTCTTTAAAAAAGATGTAATTGTATTATTATGCTGTTATATTGCAATTATATCATAAATATGTCTGAAAATGACAGTACTATTGTTTATCGTAATATCAGTTATTTTTGGAACAGCATATTGCCCAAAACAATATTCTGACAGGCCTCAGTATTGATGATAGTAAAAATAATAATCTTCCAGTAATTTTAAAGGAAAAATAAGCATTTTTGTTTTGCAAAGAGGACAAATATAGTATAAAATATAATTAATAATTATTAATTAAATATTAACTTGAAATAATTAAATATAAAGTGCCATTTTTGTGTCTGTTAGAGGTGCTTTTAGAGGTTACTTTTTGTTTTATTTTAACCTGTAATAACACCAGAAACTAATGCACTTCAGCCAGTTTAGCTCACAACTAGTAAAGGAAGTGCTTTGGTCACTGCACGTAAAATGTAATGACCCAAGTTTAATTAAATACGTTTGACCCTAGAAATGAATCAGTTTCACTGTTTCACACTTTTCTCTCCATTTCCGTCAGATAAACCCTCTGAAATTCAGCTCCGTGCTCCAGTGCTACCGGACACCCACCTACAGCTGCTACCCCAGGGACTCGTGGGTCGCCCTGTGCAAGAAGCTTTTCGTTGGGGAGCTCATTTACCCCTGGAGGCACAAGAGCACCAAGACAGACTGAAGCAAAGGGCACAATGAGAAACCCCCCATCCACCCGGGCAGAAAGCACAGCCAGAAATGCCACCTAAAGGAAAGTGGGGTATGAGGGGTGGTGTGTGCATGGATCGTCCCGGAGAGAGTACTCAGTGTTTTGAATGAGATAATAGCAGGTTACCCCAGTTACGTCTAACAAGTGCATTTCATTAGTCTGAAGTGAAGAAATTATAACTATAGTAACTTTGATTTGTTTGTTTTTCATCCTTTATTAACAATTAATTGCAGATTTTCCATTATTTAGTTCAAATTAGCTGTTCCAAATGATCAAAATTTATATATATAACTTAATTTACTATGGAAATTTAATTGGTTTACTCCCTTTTAGTGCAAAGTACACAACAAATGAACTTTATCTTTTCAGATATGGACGTTAATGGGTTATCAGAATTCACAAAAAGCTCAGTAGGTGGGTTCTCTTGTTCAGGTATTTCTAACTGAAGCTGCACTGATTAAAAGGCATTTTTATTTAAAACCTGTATGAAAATAGGTTTAAATAAATGTTGAAAATTCAGATTATGACTATTTTTATTATTATTACTGAGAGCAATGACATTATATAGACATTAAAAGTAAGATGTAGCTTGTTTTAGAATTCTTATACTAATTTTCATGATAAAAATGTGCCATTTTTTTATGATTAATGTATTCTAGCAGAATTTCTATTTGTCTAAAGTCAGTGTCATCTGTTTGTAACTGTTTCTCCCCAGTGGCTGTGGTCACCGTCTCTTCCGTGTACAGTGTGTATGTACAAGTCTGAACATACAGTGCTGTTGTCAATGCTCTTAAATAAAAACCTACACTGACCAGTGAATTTCCCTGGCCAGTACAACGACCGTGTGCCAATCATAGTTGTTTTATAGCTGTGATGATCCGTAATCAGTGAACTAGTTCAGATGATCAGATCATACGTTTCTGTGTTGTTAATCATTAAGAGAATTAACATTAAAGTCCCATTTGATTTAATTTTGCCTCGTTTTTAATTGAGCTGTTTTTGTTTGAGGTGTATTCTGATGTGTGTGTGTGTGTGTGTGTGTGTGTACGGGTCTACACCGAGACATATGCCATGACTAAAATCAGAATCTCTGTACTGCAACTTTTTAATAGTTGTAATTCTAATCTCAGACATGAACTACATGGAATTTCACTCTCTCTCATCTATAATTACTTTTTTTAGAGCTACAATTATTTTCCTACTACTAAAAATGTAAACTCCAGACCTCTGCATTGTAATTCTAATTAGTACAAATGATATCTCAAATTTAGTTGTCACAAGTTTTGCATTTAAGATATGTGTAGCTTCAGATCTATTAAATCTAGTTTTAGAAAAATACAATTTTATTTTGACTAGAAAGAATAATTTTTATCTTAAACTAGAAATTTACAATCAAATATAAGATCCATGTCATTTTTTACAAGTAGAAACTTTTTTTTGAATATTGAATATTTTTGCAATTTTGACTGTTGATATGTCACTATTGTCTTACATGGTTTCAATCGCTCTCAGCTATAATCACATTTTTTTTTATTGGTAAGAGACCAATTGAAAATATCTATAATATTTTCTTTGCCACTAAAAAAAAAAGTGTAATTTCAGATCTACAATGTAATTCTGAATAGTAAAAACGTCCAGGTAAATGAACTCTGCCAAGTAAAAATGCAAATTCAATATATCGCTAATGTAGTTTTGACTAGTTCTAATGTATATGGCAAACCAGTTTAGTCACAAATCATACCAGCATACCCTACTGTAATGCAGTTTTTACTAGAGGTCCTTATTTCAGATATAAACTATAGATTTACTAGCAATAATACCATATAAAGCCATTCTGACTATCAACATATCCTGAATTCAACTTTAACTCGACATGTTAGCACTGATTTACATAGACGTTCACTCTCTCTTATCTATAATTAAATGTTTACTAGTAAAAAGTCAGGTAATTTAGATTTCATTTACATATCTGTAAATAAAATCTGACTTGTACAAATGCAAATTTGAGATATTTGTGATATGTGAATTTTTAGATAATAATCTATAATATAATTCTAGATATCTACAATTCAGGTTTTTGACTAATAATAATATTGATTTCTAAAACTAGAGTTTTTACTAGTCAGAATTACATTGTAGATTTCTATAACTACAATTTCTACTAGTAAAAACATAACGGTTGATATCAGTAACTTAGGTTTTACCAAGTAAGACTGTAATTACAGATAAGAAAGAGTGAAAATTCACATAAGTCGATGGTAAAATGTGTCTAGGTAAAATTACACAAAGGGTATGTCATTCTGGCAATATGACCAGTCTGCATGTCTTTATAGATCTGATATTATTAGTAATACAAAATGTCATAGCTGATCTTTCTACTAGTACTCTCGAATTTGGGTTTTTACCAGTAAAAAGTGAGTTAGGCCTTATTGCTGGTGTGATTCTTGGCCAAAACTGTTTGCCATATATGTGCTGTTTAGATCTGTAAAAGGTTTCAAAAATTTATGTTTTTAATTTTGTCTAAAAGGAATAATATTAATCTAAAACTAGAGTTTTATTCATGTTTTATTAATGTATTAATTTAATTCATTACAGTCTACATGTCTGGAATTATATATGATATAATTACATTGTGCTGTTAAAAACCTCATATCTTCATTTTTCACTTATATCTTTATTTTTTTCTTGTAAAAATGTCATTTTAGGTAAGAGCGAGTGAAATTCTATGTAAATCGATGGTAATATGACTAGTCAGAATGTTTGAATGATATTACTTGAAATATCTTTCTTTAAATACTTGATATCTGATAATAATTTTTAATAATAAAAGTTCTGCTGCAGAAATCTTGAATTTGAGGTTTTACTAGTAAAGACTGAGTCACATTTAACGGAGTGGCATTTGAGGCTAAAACGACTTGCCATACTTCACATGAACTGAATCTGAATACACAGACGGACGCCTCAGCACGGCCCCTCACACTCAGGGGATCAGCAGCTGAGCCTCATTCACCTTCAGGCTGGTAGAAAAGGGTAAACACAGGCCCTGACAAAGAGTTCTGTGATGGCGGCTGATTCCTGCATTAGTCATGTTAAATAGATTACAGTGTGTCCACGGCGCATCTGTCCTTGTTGATGGATCATAATACACAGGTCAGATGCAATTATACATTTCCAGGCATGATATTTCATTAAATACCAACTGGCGTTTATGAAAATTGAGATTGGGAGATGAGTAATATGCTGCAATTGAAAGATTAAGCACCGTTATCCTCTCACTGATTGATATTTTTGTTAGATACAAAGACAAAGGTGTATGTGTGTGTGTGTGTGTGTGTGTGTGTTTGTGTTTTAATAGATCAAGCAGAATTACTGTGGAGGGTCCAGATGTCCCCTCGTGTCCCATGAGATCCTCATGTTGCTGTAATCTAGACGTGTAGGCACAAAGACTATATACACCAATTTGCATTTTAATCTGTTCTGGGGGAAGGGGGATTATCCTTTAATGTCTCTCTGAAAGTGCTGGGACCTCCAGCCTCTCGCTGGCCTGTTAACCCCAACCCCCCCCCCCCCCCAACCCCCCCTACAGCTGTCACGTGAACAGCATCCAGTAACACCCAAAAATAAAGATGGTGAGTTTGTGCTTTTATCCCTGAATAGAACAACAGAAGAACCCGATTCTAAAAACGTCTCTACAGACGCCCAGCTCAGCCAGCAGGTTTATCTGACAGACAGACAGACAGACAGACAGATAGACAGATTGATAGACAGACAGACAGATAGACAGACAGGCAGACAGATTGATAGACAGACAGACAGACAGGCAGACAGATTGATAGACAGACAGACAGACAGATTGATAGACAGGCAGACAGACAGATAGATAGATAGACAGACAGATAGATAAATAGATAGACAGACAGACAGACAGACAGAAAGACAGATAGACAGACAGATTGATAGACAGACAGACAGACAGACAGACAGATAGACAGGCAGACAGACAGATAGATAGATAGACAGACAGATAGATAGACAGACAGATAGACAGGCAGACAGACAGATTGATAGACAGACAGACAGATTGATAGACAGACAGACAGACAGATTGATAGACAGAAAGACAGATAGACAGACAGACAGACAGACAGATTGATAGACAGACAGACAGATTGATAGACAGATAGACAGGCAGACAGACAGACAGATAGATAGATAGACAGATTGATAGATAAATAGATAGACAGACAGACAGACAGACAGACAGAAAGACAGATAGACAGACAGATTGATAGACAGACAGACAGACAGATAGACAGGCAGACAGACAGATAGATAGATAGACAGACAGATAGATAGACAGACAGATAGACAGGCAGATAGATAGACAGACAGACAGACAGACAGACAGACAGATAGACAGGCAGACAGACAGATAGATAGATAGACAGACAGATAGATAGACAGACAGATAGACAGGCAGACAGACAGATTGATAGACAGACAGACAGATTGATAGACAGACAGACAGACAGATTGATAGACAGACAGATAGACAGATTGATAGACAGACAGACAGACAGATAGATAGATAGATAGATAGACAGACAGACAGACAGACAGACAGACCGATAGATAGATAGACAGACATAGACAGGCAGACAGGCAGACAGGCAGACAGACAGATAGACAGGCAGACAGACAGATAGATAGACAGACAGATAGATAGATAGACAGACAGACAGACAGACAGTAACCCAGGCTGACGTTTAATTTGACAGTTCAGTTAAAACTTTAATATTTGCGCAACAAACAGAACTGTGTGTGTGTGTGTGTGTGTGTGTGTGTGTGTGTGTGTGTGTGTGTGTGTGTGTGTGTGTGTGTGTGTGTGTGTGTGTGTGTGTGGCGGATGAAGGTGGGGTTTGTTTTGGTGGGCTGGCTCGCCTGGGAGCTCAGTGACAGTGCAGCAGCAGCAGCAGCAGCAGCAGAGTCGAGGCGGCAGCAGCGCAGCATGGAGACTCCACCGGACCCCAGCAGCGCTGAGTAACCCCGGGTCCAGGCGGAGCCGGAGAGGATTACCGTTAGTCCGCCGGGGTTCCCCATTCACCAACACTGAACAACCGCGCAGGAACCTGCGGACATGCTTCTGGCTCTGGATCTTTGTTGCCTGGGCGAAGGGCCCGGATCCGGCTAGGCTAGGCTAGGCTAGGCTAGGCTAGGCTAGCTGGTTTTACACCCCGCTAAACTGCCTGTTTTCACGACTGCAGAAGACCGCGCCGGGGTTTACTGGACCAAAGCTGATCTCTGGAGCTGTTCGCTTGAGATGGGACTTGACAGCCAGCTGGTTAGATAGATAGATAGATAGCTGGCTTGGCTAGCCTTTAGCTTAGCTTAGCTGGGTTAGCTAGCTAGCTTAGCTACACGAACCAGGGAAGCGGCTGCGGCTGCTGGTAGCGGCGGGGTTCTGGTTCTGTCGCAGGGAGGAAGCGTCTCCCTTTGGGCTTGTCTCTTCTCCTTAGCCGCTTAATATAATCAATAATATTCAGATATTTACACTTATACAGCCGTTTCCTTTCAGCTAAGCCTCTTTGTTTTGAGTTTGAGGTTTCGCTAGCTAACAAAGATGTAGTCCAACAAACCTGTTTAGCGAGCTAACTAGTACAACACCAACAAAGCAGGTGTCGATTTTTAGGTGATAAATGTCGAATAAAGACTGCTAATGTCGTTTAGCTGCTATATTTGATTAATTCGGGTGATTGGTCATCGAAAAAAGTCGGTGTTTGTGCCTGTTTATGCGGAGCTAGCCACGTTAAACAGCTATCACGATTTCTAGTCAGCCAGTTAATCGATTATTCGTCTCGTTTATGGTTCAAACCTCCACGCAGACATCTGGCAGAATATTCCCCACTATCAGCTGTTCAACACTGCTTTTCCCTTTCAATTCGGTGGTGTTTACACTTTGCTGGACGCTCGATTAATCGGACCTCCCGAGTCGAATAATCGGCAGGTTTTGCCGCAGCGCAGGACAGCGCAGCCAGCTTTGGCTTCACAGAGGCGGCTATTAAAGACACTGAACTGCTGCCGGTTGATCGGCTGCTCTGATGCGAGCGACAATGGGTACTCAGGGCAGTCCGGTGAAGAGCTACGACTATCTCCTCAAATTCCTGCTGGTGGGAGACAGCGACGTGGGTAAAGGAGAGATCCTGGACAGCCTGCAGGACGGATCCGCGGAGTCGCCTTACGCCTACAGCAGCGGTCAGTTCACTTTGACTCTCACACACAATACACACACTTACAATCCAGTGTTTGCACACACACACAACTCTTTGAGGGGTTCCTTGTCCAGTCCAAGATGAGTGTCCAGCATACCTATTTAATAGTGGGGGGTTCTGACCTTAAGTCAGGGTCATTATTATACATGCCCCTTAGATTTAGTGCTCTTTAAGAAGTTCCACCATGACCAGATACTAGCAAACTTCTGGCTGAATTCTGGTGGGGTATCTGACCACACTCGTCTTGGCGGTATCGGTAGAGCTTAATTAATTTATTCGGTTTTCTGGAACGGACCTGACCTTTACCAATAGCTGTCGTATTTTCAATGCGATTGAGGTCAGGACTTTGGGAAGTGTTAAAGCTTTACTCATCAGATAATTATCTTTCATTTTGGACCATTGTCCTCTTAAACACCTAATTGTGTCCAGGCCTTGCTGATGGTTGAGGGTATGCTGACAGATTCTGAGGTAGTCCATCTTCATTATCCCATCCACTTTCCTAAAACAGCAGTAAAACAACCTCAGTGTGAGACTACCACCCCCATGCTTAACAGTTTTTACAGTGTTTGTAGTGAAAGAGACAAGTTCTCCTTCAGATACCTCAGGTCATTGTGGCCAAACAACTCAATAATTGCTTCATCGGACCATAAAACCTCCCTCCAGAAGTTTTTTGGCTGTGTTGACTGCAAACTTTAGTCGAGCTTGAAGGTGTGGGATGCTTGTTTTCCAGCAGCTTCCAGCTTGTGGCAGGCCTATGCTTATTGTTGGTTATTAGGGCATGGGGACCTATTTATTGACATTTTTAATTTCTTGAATTTGAGCATCAATCTGTATTTGTCCATTAGATTGACGGGTAGTATTCTGGGCACGCTGCCTTGGCCTGAAAGGAAAGTGGAAAGAATTTGTGTATTTATGAAACACACCACTGCCCAAAAAGCAGTAAAACAAGCCCAGCTGTGTTTTTAAATTTTGCTCTGTTGGAATATTACAGTAATATCCACTATCTAATAACACCAAGCTTCCATTGACGCCTATGGGGAGTAATTCTGGACTGTTCTTGAGTCACTTTACTGTTCTGACTTTCCAGTCCAAGAGAAGGTCAGCCTTGAGGCCTAGCCTGTGTAGATCAGTCATGGAGAAGTAATGTGGCCTTGACACTAACATAAACAAATGTGGTCACCCGTTCATGCTATGAGTCAGTTCTCCATGCCGGCATTGACATGGAAGTCAAAACTGAAGTTCTAACAGTCTGGCTGTGTTACAGTGCTATCTTTTGTTGTGGCTTTTACAACTGCTTTCACCTTGGCATCCAGTTTTCTCTCCATGAGACTGAAGTTCAGCATGATTTTTAGAAAGCACATAGTCCTAATGGGTCCTTGAACATGATTATAATCTTGTGCAGCTGGATTTCTCCCAGTTTGTTCGGCATATAGTCTGTTTTTATTAGAGCGGTCATGCAGGCCTAGACAGTCCACTGTGATGAGCGTACACGCCTGGAGAGAACCAGGAGGCAACCTGTGAGCTCAGTAAAGGTGGGGGACGTAGGCTTACGGAGACTGGGGTTCGTGCTATAATGTAGCATTGGCATGCTTTTTCCATTCAGCTGTCATGAAGGACCAGTTTTGATTGAGCAGTCCTCTATCGCCCCCTTGAGTTTTGAGCGCTGGAACCGCCACAGAAGCGTAAGGGCGTTGGCGTTTGCATTGAGTGTGTTTCTGATCTTCGAGAGCAGGAGCGAACTGATTTTGGACATTTTAAACTAGGGATGCACCGATACAACTTTTCCCTTTCCGATACCAGGTTTTCAAGTATCTGCTGATAGAGTATCGATACCAACTCTGACTTCAATAATTGATAGAAAGCTTTCAATCCTGATGTTTATAGTACTCAAATTTTTATAGGTTGTACTTTTTTCCAATATAAATTTTATTCGATATTTCGCCCATTTCCTCCCCAATTTGGACTGCCAATTACCCAACCTGTACATACTCTCCCACCCACCAGAGATCCTCTGATTATAGCGACAGCGCCTTAGTCTGCTGGACCACTTGGGATGGGAATGGGGGGGGTAGAAGTGCTTCCTCTGTGGCTTGCCTCAAAGAAGCTTGCAGAACCTTAATTTTTAATATCCTGGTCTCTCTTAAAGCATAAAATGCTGCATATAATCATTGCATGTAATCTAATCAGAGGTAGGCGGTGTTCTTGTGCCCTTGGCAGAGCTGCACAAAACAGAGCGTACCATATCCACAGTTCTCCGTTGCAGCCCTGGGGATTCATACACGCACTTCGGGGTTCCTTTGGTCGTTGTGCTATTCAGCTTTTTGGCTAATGATCAAGTCCAGTGTTGGAAATGATTCGTCCATAATGATACGACAGCCATAGCGTTAAGTCACCTGCCTTAAATTGTGTATGGCCCCCTCGTGTTGCCAAAACACCTCAGCTCTGACTGTACAAGACCTCTGAAGGTGTCCTGTGATTGTCCAGTACGTTGGAAGGTAGGGCATCCATGGATCACGTCAGCAAGCCTTGGGAGCCCATGACCCTGTCGCTGGTTCACTGATGGAGCACTTGGAGCACTTTTGATGTTTTGGATAGGTCTGGATTTTTTAAAAATTTATTTATTGCATTGAGTGACTAGCATTAGTGAGGTCAGGATGTTGGATGATCACCACCTCACTTCGTCATCCCCAACTGCCCAACTCATCCCTAAAGTATTGGATGGAACACCACCACCATTCCAGAGAAAACAGCTCCACTGCTCCGCAGCTCAATGCTGTGGGGGGGCTTTATACCTCTCTAGCCCACCCATTTCTATCATTATTAGGCATGGTGCCAATAGGTTCATGTTGATTTGCTCCAGAGAGTCCTATTCTGTTGACAGTACTCCTCTACAGGGACTAAACAAGTTGAGTGTGTGCATTTGCACTTCTGTGTCAGCTATGGGTGCAACTTAAAGCAGTCCAATACATTCGTTAGAAGGAGTGTCCACAAACTTTTGGACACGTGCGTTGTACCTTTTTGGGTCATTTTCGTTTTCGCTTGGAGATCTAGCAGTGAAAGTAAACAGTGCAAACCATGCGCTGAACTGTAGTTGAGCAACATCTCGCTGCGTCATAGCCAAGCCCTCAAGATCGACCGCCTGACAGATAGGCGAAACGATCTGTGTGTTTTGAGTGTGAGTGTGAGGCATGTGTGGTGTCGGGGGCCGGGGGGCTGGTTTCAGAAAGTGCTTATGCTCAACATTATGGCGCTCAGCTGGGCCGCAAAGTGGAATGTATCGTTTATCATCAGTCATGCTCAGGCTGTGAGAAGAGTATAAAAGAGGCTTAATGGAGAATCGCAGTGCAGGCCCTCAAACACTACCCATGACGTTGCTACCATTTAACCACATCCAGTGTGCTTATCTAGGGCTTCATATTGATTTGGCTCATATTCAGAGTAATGCTTTACCGTTGGATTGGTTGTCTGTAATTGTCAAGTGTATTTTAGTGTTCGTGCGTTCATTAGAAGCGGTGTCTGCAAACACTTGGACATATTGTGTACTGTACGTTTTTGGGACATTTTTCTTACTCTTGAAACTGTTCATATATAAATATATATATATTTATAACCATGAGCTGTGTCTGACATTTAATAACAATTTAATTTCCTGTCCTTCTTCTTTATGGGCACATCTTAATAACCTTTTCATTTGTTCTGTGCATCGTTCCACCAGCATTGCGTCCAAGCAGTAGTGACTTGACCTAACATTTTGTAAAAGTATTAGACCGTTCATGTCCACGTGGGGCAGTAATTTTATCGCTAGTCGTAACTTTAAAACCCTTTAACTGTCCGCTGACTTGCTGATCATTTCTGACTTGAGGCGCTTTGGACTTTCTGTTGTTGACTCAGCGTTCTCTGATGCAGTAGTGTTTGAGCTGAAGCTAACGAAGAGTGTAAACAGACCTGCCCTGCCTTTTTGGGGTTTGGCTTGTTCTGCTTGCTGATAAATACTTTTGGCTAGGCCTGTTACAATCGATTATTTATTTATTTATTTATTTATGTATATAAATACATATGCTGATCTGTTGTTTCAGAAATAATTGCAACAAACAAGAATCTTGTCATTTTAAGACCACATTTTTGTATCTCTGATATAATAATAATAATGATAGGCAGTTATATCTTTTTTAAAGAGCAATGAATTATATATTTTTTTTATGATCTTAATTATGAATTTTCTAAACTATGCGTTAAACAAAGTCTTCCCGTTAATGGGTTCTTCTCGCTAAGTGAACACAATGGCCAGTATTAGGGTCAGGAAAATGATTGCTGCCACTGCCATGTCTGTGTATTGTACGTTAGGTCGACGTCGTAGAGGTTGGGGCACAAAGTTTTGCCGCTACTCTTTTGTAGCAGCTAAGGGGCTTTCGGTCCTTTGCGTGTTTGGGGCTTTTTTTGGCCTCTTTCTTACGAGAGGCTTCTAGTTCTGTGAGATTCTTGAGCTGTGATGTATGCCCTGATACCTATGGAGCTCCGCTGGCGACAGCTTGCCTAAATAAAGGTGCAGGGTCGGTAATTGGTAATATTATTACTCATTAGTACTCTCCACCCATCACAGCTCTGATGCATCGGCTAGCAGATGCCCTGAAGTGATGTGAGAACAGAGAGAGAGAGAGCTATTCAAGCCAGAGATCCTGGATCACTGGACCACTTTGAACCCCCCATGAAGGTCATATTCGTGTGGGTGTTGCTGCACAGTAGAACAGTGCACCCCCACTCTGAAATCTGCTGAATCGGTTCTGCATGCTAATCTTGGAGCGCTGAGATATACGTGGGCTTGAAAAATAAATAAATATATATATATATATATATATATATATATATATATATATATATATATATATATATATGAAAAGATGTAAAATTATACATCAGTCAACTTGACCCTTGTGGGCGATATCAGTAGAGCATATCAAATGATGATATTTGCATTGGTTATTTGATCTTCTGCTTAAAAGCTCTTGATGTTGCAGATCAAAAACATCAAAGATAGTTCTGATGAAGTTTCCAGGGCATTGAAATATATCAGAAGACCCGCAAATCATCAAACAGTGTCTAATATTATACGGGCTATTGTATTTTTATAATTGAATAACTAGCTCCTCCTCCTCCTCCTCTTCTTCACTGGCATAGTCCTCTTGTGTTGGATGCGCTGAATGCTGCCGGAGGTCCGGAGAGAGAAGCTGTTTAAAAGCTCTATGTTTTCTGAGACCCTCTGAGTCTGTTTTTTTTTTCCCCAAACCGTGGAAACCAAAGACGAGAGTCCTGAAGTGATGTGAGAGAGAGAGAAATCCCAGAGCCTTCATTAAAAACTGGGCCATGCGTGGAGTCGCTGGCATGTTTACTCGGAGGCTTTTGCAGCCATTGATCTGCGTTTCTCTCTGACTGAAAGAGCACATCTGTAAATATTTAAAGAGTGCAGAACTGCGGGGGAACGTGGAGCTTTTGCTTGGCTGGACCAGCTTCTGATTGCCAGGGTGGATGAAGGAGCACACATCACAGGGCCTGACTGTGCATTACCGTGCGGTCAGAGTCAAAGTCTAAGTGTCTAATATTTAAACTGGATGGTGTCGGGGAAGTCTCTCCATTCATCTGGAAACATCTGTTGGTCACACTCTACAAATAAGCTGTTATCATATTAATGCCACGTTCCATGCAGTTGACCGATAATCTGCGTCATAAGTGTATGTCTGAAATTTGAAGCTATAGTTAATAAAAATAAAGTAAAAAAAAAAAAAATAGTTTCATTATTGATATCGATCAATACTTGGGACAGAAAAAGGGGGTCCACAAACTTTTGGACATATTGTATACACGCAAATGAAGGCAGATCACTAATTTAATTCTGTATTAAGTTTTATGAACGTTGTGCTGTTCGTTGATTAATCCTACTTACTGTTCTGTTGCTTGGCAGCTATTGATGACCGTTAATGAATTTCGCATTGATGGCTGAAGAAAATTATTTATTTATAAATTCATGTTTATTATATATTGAGAATTCTGAATTAACCTTATTATTTAGTAACATTTAGTGTATTTCTCAAATGCTAAAACGTATTGCCTCATTTGGAATCTTTTTTCAACATTTAACATTATAGTCATCAGAGGATAATTTCCTTTGATTTTATTCAGTATTTCAAAAATTGTGATGTTATTTACATAAATATGCATGTTATGTTTATAAATATACATTTATTTACCATTTTAGCAAAGTTTTCTGCCATCAGATTGGATCTTTACTTATGACATATATAAATAATTCTATTCTACCAAAAAATGAACAATATTTACATTGAAAATGCTAATGAAATGTTAGATTTCCAAATGTTCAAATTATAACACCGATTTTAAGTCAAGTCTACATTATTACCCTGCCGTACAGTGGCATGTAAAAGTTTAGGCACCCCTGGTCAAAATGTGTTACTGTGAAAAGCTCAGCTGTAAAAGAGGACCTGATTTCCAAAAGATGTAAAAGATAGAAGATCAAAGATTTCTGTGTTTTTATATTTCCATCTTTTGTTCATACAAAATAAATAAATAAAAAAGAAGAAAAGAAAAGGTTTGGGCGTCCTGCATTGACTCAGTAACGCCCCTTTTGGAGTCCTTCAGTTCTTTGTTGAAGATTGATTGATTAATTAATTAATTAATTTATTGCCTCCAAAATAAATCAAAAGCCTCAAATCAATCAATTTCATTTATAATTGATTTGTTTTTATTCTGTTTATTCTGTACCTTCCCTGCTGTGGTCATGCACAGTCAATTTACTGAGTATGTAGTCATGTGACTCATGGAGGGGAACTCTCCTCAACATGGAGGGGAACTCGAACACCGAGCCAACTGAGCAACTCCAGCAGTTTATATAATGTAATCGTTTATTAATTATAATCAAGCTCAAAAATGGGAATTCAGTGATTCGTGATCTCGCCCATCCTTAGCTCTAGTCCTGTGAGATTCTTGGGCTGTCTTGCGAGCACTGACACCACTTCATCACTCCGCAGGACTTGTTTCCAACAGGCTTCAGACTTCAGCAGATGTTCACTTGCAAGCCTTTATATACTACATTTAGAATGATATGGTGAAGATGCAGGTGGAGGTATCGCTGCATAGTAGAACAGTGCACCACCAACAACAGTCCAGGGTCTGCTTGACCTTCCTAAAGGTCTTATTATTTTTATTATTATTATTAATAATAATAATAATAATAATAATAAAAAAAATGTTTTATGTACTTGGTCTTCCAGACCTCGACTTAAACCTGGCCAAAAGTTTACAGCCGCTGTAGATCACGCCACGTTTGAGCGTTCAGCCCAGCAACAAGGAGCTTGAGAACGGCTTGACTGTAAAGATCTGAGGCTCATTGTTGCTGGGCTGAATTGAACCTCTTCAAATGTGACGGTGATCTACAGCGGCTGTAAACTTTTGGCCAGGTTTTGGCCAAGTCGAGGTCTGGAAGACCAAGCAAATGAAATATATATATATATATAATATATATTTTATTAATGGACTGACTGGCAACCAGAACAGAAATGCAGTTAAGAATCTCTCTAGCTGTGGGACGCTCGTACTGGCATACTGGTACATACAGTGTAGAGACCCCATAGACCAGCCCTCACTCCAGCTCTCGCGTAGAGCTTTCTCACCTTTCTGTTGAGAGCTGTTTGTGTGCGGCTGTTTCGACGCACCTGCAGCAAAGGCGGGTGTCAGTTGAACCAGATTTTCAGCCTTTCTTAGCCGGAGGCCTTTCTCTGCACTTCCTCCTGCACCTCTGAGCTCTGAACACGCTTTTCTGTAGGAACACGCTGCTCTTCACAACCACCTTCAGCTTCTAGATCTAGCTTTCTCAGAACGTACCCAAATACGGGCGAAATGGAGGCTGAGTACGGACAGAACGCTCCATCCGTATCCATAATGAACCCGACGTGGCTCCTTTGGCTCATAACGGTCATATAAATGCAGTAAAAGGACAAAAGTATTGGGACACCTGGTCATTGATTGCTTGATTCTTCTGAAATCAAGGATACTAAAAAAGTCTGTCTGCTTCTGTTGAAGGAACTGTCTCTACTGTCCAGGGAGAAAAGCTTTCTACTAGAGGATTTGGTTGCATTCAGCAACGAGAGCGTTAGTGAGGAGGTCAGGGTGTTGGATGATCTCCACCCCATCTCACCAACATCCCCAACCCCCCCCCCCCCCCAAAACTCACCAGTCAGAGCGTTTACGGAGGGCGCAGCTGAAGTGGACCAGGCCGGCCCAAAAACAGACCTGTCCAATTTTTTTAGGGGACAGTGGGGTGGTGATGAAAAGAATGATCCACGGCCAAGCATCCCTCCCTTCCTCCCACACGTCCTCTTCTGTCTCTGGCTTTTGAGATCGAGTCCAAGTGGCGGAGAGACCATTTCCTCCTCATTAGACGCTCTCGTTCATGTTTAATAATGGAGGATAGGCAGAGCCTGCAGGCCTCTCTCCTCCCCACCCCCACCAACCACACCACCACCCACCCCTCCGCTCACCGCTCTCAGCCACAACGTTCTGTCACTAGATCATCAAAGCCTTACGAAGTATCCTTAAAATAAAACCTTCTTGGAAGCGGCTGACGTGGAAGCCGGCCAAGGGTAGTCTGGTCCGTGGCGGTTTCAGGGTCTGCAGGGTTCCTGCTGCGCCTTCGTAAACGAAGATGCCTGGCGGCTTTGGAGGCCAGCTAGATCCCCGAGTTATTATGGGCCGTCAGCTCTCGAGGTGATCTGACTGTTAGCGTGCTAAGCAAGAGGAACCGGGGGTATTACAGATATTACTGCGCCCTGTTCTCTGCACAAAGGGGCGCACAATGGTCTTCAGTCGAGTGGCCATTAAAATGCAAAGCAGGGTTAAAAAAAAAAAGGGGCAGCTGTTCAGCAGCCTGACTGCATTTATTCTTATTCATGTCGTTTTAGGCTTTAAACACAGCAGACAGATGCAGATTATAATTATCTCTACAAAGCCTAGGTGTTTGAATAATGCGTAGTGGGCCGGCGTTTGAAGCCGGGACGGGCCTGGGTGATCTCTTTTAGTAGTGCTCCTCTCACATTTTGGGTCTGATTAAATTAGCCAGTACCAGCTAGTGACTTCCTCTCAGCTGTCACCAAGGCTGTCATACGGTCTGGTTTCTGAGGAGCATGCAGGATCGCCCTCCCAAGACCCCGAAAACTGCTGATTTTTCTCAACTTAAGAGCCCGCTCATGTCAGGAAGCCTTTAAAACTAATAAAATTAGCCTAAGTGCTTTAGAAATGGGGGAAGGGTGGGGGGCGTTAGACTCCCAGGACAGAGTAGCACTTAAAATCATGTTTAAGTTGAAGTGAGTCAGCTGGAAAATGGCCTGTCGGTTCTGATCTGCTAAAAGCCAGCAGCCTGGCTCCATCTTATTATATCCTTTATTTATTTTATTTATTACTCACTAATCTCTCTCCCTCTCTTACTCTCTCTCTCTTTCAGGAATCGACTACAAGACCACCACTATCTTGCTGGATGGAAGGAGAGTGAAGTTAGAACTATGGTGAGTGTCCCGGTCCAGCATTGCGCCTATAGGTCCAGTTTGCTCTGGTCACAGCGATCTAGAAATGCATCACTACAAACCATGTGAGGGCGTTCTCTCTTCTTATCGGTCTAAAGACCTGTCTGGGGCGGGAGCTGGTAAGTAAATGCAGGAAGAAGGTCCTGGTCCTGTGTTCTGGACTAGTGCCGCCTCAGATTTTTATAAGCTCAAACCTGAAGAGTACTCCTGAGAGTTGGGTCGGATTGAGGTCCGGTCACATTCTCACCCCTGAATTCGTTTGGGACCGGTCTGAGACAGAGCCTCCTCTTAAGAAGGGTCTTGGTGCGGTTGGTTTGATCCACATCCAGATGTGATTAGAGTGTTCACACCTGCCCAAATGAATCGCACCAAAGGTGAAACCGAACCATTGTGAAGAAGGTAGGTCCCCCTCATCGAGACATGGACTCCGCAAGACCTCTGAAGTCATGTGTCATGTGGTTTCTGGCACCAAGACTTTAGCAGCCGATCCTTTAAATCATGCAAGTTGCCTCCATGGTTGGTTGGGTCTCCATGGCCTCCTCATCTGTGAGCCCTAGGTGCCTATGACCCTAGTTTACTGGTTGTCCTTCCTTGGAGCACTTTTGCTACCCCACAGTACCCCATAAGACCTGCCTGATGTCCGGTCCTCTAGCCGCCAGTTTGACCCTTGTCAGAGTGTCTCAGATTATTATGATTGACATTGTTTCTAACACTATTACCCTCATAAGCTGACTGGTCACTTGCTGCCTAATATGTAGATCCCATCCCTTGATTTGTATGAACATAAATAAGCTGGTTATTGATTGGTAGTAGATCAGTTTATAGAAGCTTGCCATTGTTCTTTGAATATTACACCTTCCAGACCTGCCCTGATCTCCTCCCACGCCTGAGCTTTAATGCAAATGTTGCTGATAATGACCGAAAAGCAGTTGGGAGTGATGCTAGCTGATCATTCTAGCTGGTTCTCCGTTCACTGTTTGGTGGAGGCTTTAAGCGTGGAACAGTAGACCAGTCCAGACCTGTGTGATTCGTATCCCCTATCCACTGTGTGGTCCTCAGCTGTGGGCAGCCCTGTGTAATTCCTATGTTATCGGAGTGTTGCCTCCCCCGCATATAAACAGCGCATTATGTTTCCCGCCAGCAGATAGCATTGCATGGCTGGCATGTCATTCCACTGCGGAAAACTCAGAGCTTACCTTGACTCTGCTCTGTGAGATGCTGATCACGTTTCTTTGATTTGCCTACTGATCTGAGGTCGGACAAGCTTTTCAGAAGTTCGAAGAAAGAATTCCCATTTAGCCTCTTACACCCTTTTATAGGTTTACTGTGCAGTTATTGAAACAGGTGCGGAAACCTTTATAAATGAGCCTCAATGGTAGCTGATTAGGTTAGGGGGTTGTGTGGGGTCCCACAGGGTTCTGTTTTGGGGCTGATGAAGTTGTCGTTATGAGCGTCAAGAACTGATGGTGGATGCTTACGGAAAGGGTGAAACAGTTTAGCCCAAGGAACTGTAAAACTGTATTTTCAGAGTATTTTATTCATCCAAAATGTACAGTTTTGTTTTAGTTCTGCTGGATTTTCTTTTGAAGAAAGAACAGCGGTGTTGTCACACCCATCTACTGAACTGTCGTCGTTATGACACTGAATGTCACTATGTTAAATTCGCATGGAAAAGGGGAGTGGGGTATCTCATTTAAGCTGGTGGGCTGTCTGGCCTGTGATATCGGATGTAAAAGGCTGTTATTCTTGACATACTTGCCTGTTAGTCAACTGCTCATACTTGGAAACCTCAAATACTCAATAACACTACGCTCAGTCTGTGTGAAGAGTGCGACCTCCTTCTCTAAAGATTGTCCGACTGCAGCAACAGCAACTCCGAGGGTCTGTGAAACTGCTACCAGTAAAGCCAAAAGGCTGGAGTGACATTGGCTGGGTAGCTTCGCTGTCTAGAGCCTTGGCCATCACCTCCTTCTCTTTGGTCCTTCAGAATGCAGGGTCATGTAGAAGTGGCTGAGAGCAAATGAAGGGCTGGTAAATGAGTGGTGTAGCCAGAGTGATGAGTCGAGTGCTTCCCAGTGGCTTTCAGGCCTCGGCCCGAGAGACGGAGCTTTTACCAGACAACAGCCGCAATTATATCCGTTAAAGGGACGCCCAGATACCATCCCTCTCCATCAGTCAGCGGCCGGTTCCATCAGACAGCCGGCCTCTAATGCAGCACGCATTATTAGCGGTGTAAAATATAAGGGTCGTACACAGAGTTAGCTTAAGAGCATAACAGCCGGAACTTCTTCTAGATGTCAGAGTTAATGGTGAGCGCTCAGGAACGATGCCTCATGCCATTACAGAAGAAGCCTGGAGTGCAGAGCCCGCAGGGTGGCTCAGTTCTTCAGACGTGAAAGCGCTCACACAGTCTCTTGGGGTGGGGGGGTGTAGGGGGGGTGTAGGCCCAGTTTTACTCTTTAAGCTATTAGTGGTGTGCAGTATGAAGTACTGCTGCCTGTCCTGTTTAACGCTCTGGAGAATGTGCTGGAATACCCTGGTGGAGATGCAGCTAATGCATGCTCTGAATATCCTGAATATTTTATTGTGATTTCATAAAGATTACGAATACAATCAAATCCTCAGACGACTGTTATTTAATTAATCAGCTATATTAACCCACCCAGGCACCACATGTTCTTTCATTGTAGCTGTTGTTCGAGAAGGATGGAGCTTCATCCAGTTCATTTGTGATGAGTTGAGGATGGGGTGGGGTGTAGGGAGGTCATCATCGAACAATCCTGACCTCTGCAATCAAATCCTCACAGCAATTCTCCTCCACAATCTAGTAGAAAGCCTTCTTCCTTGGACAGTAGAGGCAGTCATTCGGTGTCATGACGCATCCTGTCCCCTCTGACAGAAGGACCATTTAGGACCCAATACGGTAATACGCTACTAGTGACCAACATCCAAAGCAGCTGCTGATTAGGACTTATTTAATGCTGTATTTTATTAAGCGTATATTATAATATATATAACTATCATAAATGTATATTAAACGTATATTATTAACATATTTAAGCTAAAGGAACTAGCTTGATAGCAGATAGCAAGTGCACGACAGCTAGCTTTACCTGTTGGTATCAGCTGTATATGCCAGCGTAGCAACAATGATGTTATATTGTTGAACTTGCTGATATGTGATTCACATTTAATAAATACATTTAAAAAGTGACGCTTTATCCAGATAATTAATCACGCTTGTGATTTTTAACCAATTAAACAGTCGGAGGGGACTCAAGAACTCAAGAACTGCGTAAAATCCTGTAGTATCCCTCTACCGCCTCGGCCCACATGCTTCTTTACCTTCAGATGCTGCTTCTGTATCCCTCAGCTTGTCAACAAATGCATGTGAACAGCTGCCCATGAGGGTGGGTGGCGCTCAAACCATGGTTTGCAGCAGTGTTGTAGAAGTGAATTACACTCCCCACCTGTAGGGGGAGCCTGGGAGCATTCTCGCATAACCCCTTTACACCATGGGATTATTATTTATATTAATCTTGACTCTACTAAGACACTACTGAGAATTATTTGGGTGAAGTCTGGATTGTGGAGTCCCACAGGGTTCTATTTTGGGGCCTATGAAACTGATGATGGCTAAGCTGATCGTTGGTGGACTGCTGGCCGTTTAGACGGCCAGTTCTGCCGTGATGAGTGATGAGGAAAAGGGACGAGCGCCCCACCCATCCAAAGAGAAGGGAGGTCAGTTGTTTGATGACGAAGGGGCCGACGCAAGGCGAAGGTGCTGGTTATCCCTAGCTGCTGATCTCGAACCTGAGCCACCGGCTCTCTGATTTGCAAGTGAATGCAGGCTGCAGGCATGGCTAGGGTTCCCTGTGACTCCTCTACGGATACGGTATTTGTCTGGTTGCAGACTGTTGGGTCCCGTGTGTGGGTTCTCCTGCCTAAGCAGAGCTGTAAAGGTTATTAAACCAGTCTTTCCAGGCCGTGACGCCGCTGCTGAGTCATGCTGAAGATCTCTGCAGGACCCAGATCACTCTGCCTGATGTCGACCTATCAAGCAAGCATTCTCAGTGACAACCTGAGATGGCAATGGTCCCTGCCCTGACTTGTTTTGTGTGTGTGTGTGTGTGTGTGTGTGTGTGTGTGTGTGTGTGTGTGTGTGTGTGTTTTCACAGGGACACTTCGGGACAGGGCCGCTTCTGCACCATTTTCCGTTCCTACTCCAGAGGAGCACAGGTGAGGATGATCAGCACTGGTTCCTGTCTCATGTGTGACCCACAGTAACCCACATAGAAGGGACTGTGATCAGTGCCCTGCCCTGCCCTAATTGCCTCGCCCTGCCTTCCTTTGTTTATCCATCAGAATTACACAACCACATTCGAAACCATTAAGAGTTTCTCACGGCAGCGTTCACTGATACACTCTCTGCGCTCGAATGTGGTGTGAGGTCACAGTTTGCACGCTAGGGTCTCTGAAATGGTCACTTTACAGTAGAAGAAGAAGAAGAAACCGTGATTAAGAATTATTTTTATGATTAATAATGATTTAATCATTAAAAATAATTGTTATATAATTGCTTGTTTTAGCTCTACAGAACATGAACTGTAGAACTGCAGAACTACAGAACTGTTGTTTCAGTGTCAGTAATAAATTAAACCGTAAAATTAAGGATTGAAATATTGAAATAAAATATTGATATAAAAACACTGAAATGGAAAAAAGAAAGAAAAATTATTGAAATAATTAAAAAATAAAAACGCTTAATGACATTGTAACAATGCTGACAGTGTATCCTTGGTTGTGATGTTGGCACCTGTCATTTTAAAGCTTTTGGGCAACTTCTGGGCCAAAAATCTTTCCGTTTGTGTAAACTTTCGAAAAGTAAACAGTTGTTCATTTTGTATTTTTTTTTGTTTGTAATAAATTAAACAGTAAAATTGGTTTAAAATGAAACATATTTAAATACTTACAAAATAAAAACACTTTGCTGACATTGTCCCTGGTTGAAAATAGAAAAATACAATATTTTTATATTAAAAAACACTGAAATAAAGTTAATTTTGAAATAATAATGCTTAAAATTACAAAAACGCTTGATGACGGTGCTGAGATTGTATCCCTGGTTGTGATCAATATACAGCTCTTAACGTCTGGGCAAAACATGTTTCAGTACATGTAAACTTTATCAAAGTAATTATTAAAAAGTAATTATTAATTTTGTATTTTTATTTATTAATTGAAAATGTGTTTATAATTGTTTAATTGATGTATATGCTACATTTAAATGTTAATAATAATAATAATAATAATACTGTAAAAAGGCCCAGAATCTTTGAAATACTATTAACAGCAGAAGAAAAAGCACTGATTAATACAGTAATGTAATTTGAGGATGTTTTTGGGAGCATTTCTGCTTGGTAAATGTTTTTGAACACCTATAACAGCTCTACAAAAACATGCCGACATTTAAAAAAAAAATTATTATTGGTTTGTAGTAACATAATATACTGTACTCTAATATTGACTAATATTCCACATTTGTTTTATAATATTTCAATATTAAAAATGAAAATGTATTGCGCAAATCTAACTTTAGATTCCTGTGTTTCGATGTCCGCAATATTCAACTACCTTTTAAGCTTTAAGCCACTTTTGGGCCAAAAAATGACACGTTAAACAATACTTTATGCTTGTGTTTTCAAGTATTTTGTTTTAAGATAAGATAATCCTTTATGACTCCCACAGTGGGGAAATTCTCAGGGTCACAGCAGAAAAGGGATAGCAAGACACTCAGATGCAAAAACGTAGATAAATATGCCACTATATATAACCACTATATACACAAAATAAATAATATGAGCAAAAAAAGCAATAACAATATTATTTACAGATTATTATTTTTGTTATTATTATTATTATTATTATTATTTTACTGCATTGAAAATCTAGTTAAGCACTTTTGGTTGGATCTGTTTGGAGTTTTGATGCGAGACAGCTGTGCCTCCATTCATCATCCTTTTAATACAGCAAGAAAAAGGCCTGGAAATGCCTGAATGCCTTTCCAGCTTTAGTTCAATCAGAATTCTAGAGGTGCAGTTTTTAATGCGCCAACCTCAAACTAAAGTACAAGCCTACACAGGTTGTGACTTTTGATTTTTGATAAATACGCAGCATCAGCATTACGCCGATGAGTGTTTTTAAAGGTCCAGTTAAAACCGGCTCAGTATCTGTCCTTACTGAACCTCCAGGCTTAGAGTGAGGGTCTGTGGGAGACCATGCTCCGTTCCCAGGTTAGACTTCACTAGTAAGCGGCTGTGAGCTTCATGCCCAGTCGGATCAGCCGGAACGCTCTGGGAGGAAAGGCCTCAGCAGACGTCTCTGATTTCCTCCGTGTCCATGAGGCTGGCCGGGCCGGGCCTGGCCTGCGTTTATGGTTTATGTCCTTTCTGCCTGAGCAGGATGTGGGGAAACAATGCCTGTTGTTTGTTTGTCCTGCACAGGGGATCCTGCTGGTCTATGACATCACCAACCGCTGGTCATTCGACGGGATTGACCGCTGGATTAGAGAGATTGATGAGGTAAGAGGCTGTTGCTGGAGATTAGAGCAGCTCCACAGCTGTCCTACAACTGGGGACGTGTGTGTGTGTGTGTGTGTGTGTGTGTGTGTGTGTGTGTGTGTGCGCGCGCTCCTTTTGTACATTTTTCAGGACCAAAATGCCCATACTGAGGTTCAAGTTAAGGGTAAGGCTCAGCTTTGGACTGTGTCCAAATATTTGTGGACACCCCCATCTAATAAATGCGTTCAGCTACTTTATGTTGCCCCCCATTGCTGAAACTGATGTGCAAATGTGCTCGACACACACACAGCTTGTCTACTCCCTGTAGAGAAGTACTGCCAATAGAATAGGACTCTCAGGAGCAGATCAGCATGAACCTGTGGGCACCGTGTTGCCTAATGCCAGGTGTGCTCTGCAATGATGGTGGTGCTTCATCCAATATTTTTGGGATGAGCTGGGAGCTGGTGAGTTGGGGATGACGAGGTGGGGTGATAATCATCATCCAACATCCTGACCTCTCTAACGTTCTTGTCACTGAATGCAATCAAATCCTCACAGCAATGCTGCTTTAAAATCTAGTAGAAAGCCTTCTCCCCTAGACAGTAGAGACAGTTACTCCAACAAAAGCAGGAGAAAGTTTCTGAAGAAGCATTGGATGAGTAGGTGTCCCAATACTTTTGTCCCTGTATATGACCTCATGGTCTGATACTGTATAAAGTGTTTGTGTGTGTGTGTGTGTGTGTGTGTGTGTGTGTGTGCACGCGTGCTTTAAGGCCAGTGGTAAAGTAGCAAGTGTGAGCTGCTGATGAGCAGAATGGAAGCCACCCCCTCCACCCCCTTCCTGCTGCTGCTCACACTGTGGAACACGGCCAGAGCGGATGCGTTTTCCACAAACACACACACACACACACACACACACACACACACACACACACACACACACACACAGCATTATACAGGGCCTGTAAAAAAAAACCTGTTTTTCCATATGTGTACTGCTGCATTTGTGTGTGTGTGTGTGTGTGTGTGTGTGTGTGTGTGTGTGTGTGTGTGCGTGCGCGTGTGTGTGTGTTTGGGGATTTTTCCATGGGGAGAGATTTGGGGCTGATATTTTTGGCCTCTGGTTCTGGATGAAGATTTCTTTTTCCTGCTCCACCTCCCAAACAGTCCGAGACTGGACTGCTGCCACGCAGAGAGGGAGAGAGGGAGATGCGCACTCTAAAAGAGTGAGATGATGAGAAGAGTGAGCGAGAGAGTGAGAGTGACCCCACCCTCAGTTGGGCTTTGCTCTTTTGCTCTGTAGATGTTTAAAGGGCCAGTAGTGACAGAAGGGCCAAATAAGTAAAACAGACAGTCCAGCTGTGGAGCTGCCTGTCTGTCTGCCTGCCTGTCTGCCTGTCTGCCTGCCTGCCTGCCTGCCTGTCTGTCTGTCTGTCTGTCTGCCTGCCTGCCTGCCTGCCTGCCTGCCTGTGTTGCTTACAGTCTTAGTCAATGTTTGTCTCTTTTTATTGATCGTTTTATTTACCTCTTAGATCTTTTCTTTCATTTCTTCATTTGTTGTTTATTTATTTTTTTCTCTTTGATCTTTTCCTTTCTTCTTTCTTTTGTTTAATATTCTTTCTTCCTTCATTATTTTTCATCTTTCTTTTTATCTTGAATTCCTCCTCTTTGATCTTTTTCTTTTAATCCTTAATCTTTCTCTTTTCTCACTCTTTAATGTTTTCTCTTTATATCAGTTTTCATCTTTTGGTCTTTCCTTTTCTTTTAGTTTAAGTATGTATTTATTACTCCAGCATCTTGTTTATCTCTCTCTCTCTTTTGTGTCCAGCACGCTCCAGGAGTGCCACGGATTCTGGTGGGGAATCGCCTGCATCTGGCGTTTAAGCGGCAGGTTCCGACTGAGCAGGCAAGAGCGTACGCCGAGAAGAATGGCATGACCTTCTTTGAAGTGAGTCCGCTCTGCAACTTCAACGTCATCGAGTCGTTCACGGAGCTGTCGCGCATCGTTCTCATGAGACACGGCATGGAGAAGTTCTGGAGGCCCAACCGAGGTGACTCAGTCTGCCTGTGTGTGTGTGTGTGTGTGTGTGTGTGTGTGTGTGTGTGTGTGTGTGTGTGTGTGTGTGATAAACTGCAGGCTGTTTGGGTGACTAACTGTACTGTGTGTATGCAGTGTGTTCCCATAAGCCACAAACCTCTGACCAAAACACGCTGCTGATTCAGCAAAACACGCCGTTTTCCTATAACCGGTTCTGCTGCCCTGATACTTCACAAACAGCATTAACATCTAGCTGATGTTACTTAGATGTTCACTGACTTTAGGTTTTGTTGGCTAGATGTTAGCTAACTGTAGCGGATGCACAACAACGTTCTCTAGATGTTTTCTAAATGTAAACTCTAGCTGATGTGATATAGAGGTTTAGCTGATGTTGGCCAGACGTTAATGCATTCTAGATGTTGGGTAGATGTTAACTGACTTTAGACAATGTTGGCGCACTCTAGATGAGGCGGGCTAAATGTTAAGGGACTCTAGATGAGGCAGGCTATGTGCTAACGGACTCTAGATGAGAGGCTACATATGGCGGACTCTAGATGAGGCGGGCTGCATGTTAACGGACTCTAGATGAGGCGGGCTGCATGTTAACGGACTCTAGATGAGGTGGGCTACATATATCGGACTCTAGATGAGGCGGGCTGCGTGTCAATGGACTCTAGATGAGGCGGGCTGCATTTTAACGGAATCTAGATGAGGCGGGCTGCATTTTAACGGAATCTAGATGAGGCGGGCTACATATATCGGACTCTAGAAGAGATGGACTGCATGTTAACGGCCTCTAGATGAGTCGGGCTACATATATCGGACTCTAGAAGAGATGGACTGCATGTTAACGGCCTCTAGATGAGTCGGGCTACATATATCGGACTCTAGAAGAGATGGACTGCATGTTAACGGCCTCTAGATGAGTCGGGCTACATATATCGGACTCTAGAAGAGATGGACTGCATGTTAACGGCCTCTAGATGAGTCGGGCTACATATATCGGACTCTAGAAGAGATGGACTGCATGTTAACGGCCTCTAGATGAGTCGGGCTACATATATCGGACTCTAGAAGAGATGGACTGCATGTTAACGGCCTCTAGATGAGGCGGGCTGCGTTTTAATGGACTCTAGATGAGGCGGGCTGCGTTTTAATGGACTCTAGATGAGGCAGGCTGCATGTTAACTCAACTTTTGATGGTAACTAAATCTTTCTTTGTGCAGTTCCTGAGCCGTGGCGTGATCTATCACAGTAAAAATAATATAATATCCGTATTCATCTCGTTTATTTGAGCTTAGTCCGAATTTGTACTGAAAATCTCTCTTCAGAATCATCACTGTTGAGCAGAGTTTCTCCTGTGTGACGCTCAAGACTCTGCAGCTCTTCTTAGATCACAGCAGAAGTGAAGAAAGTGCCCTCCTCAGCATAACTGCCCCAGTGTGAGGAAACCACACTCTCTGCCGTCCAAACCAGTGCGAAGTAATTAGAGGCAGAAAGCTTCAGTAAAATGCTCTCCTCTCTCTTCTTTCACTCCGTCAGTCTGTCTGACCATTGCTCTCACTTTCCCCCTTTTTCCCCCCTCTCCTTCACCCCACCCACTCTCATATGTCACGTTCTCCCCTGAGCATCTCAACCAATACCGTCACTCGAAATACTTAGAGGTTTTATTTAATATGAGGAGTCAGAAATCAGCTGTTGGATAAAATGAAATGATCTGTTTATAAAAAAGAAAACTAAGCTGACATATGACATCCATTACACTAATGGATCAGTACCTAATTGAACAGCCAGCATCAGCAATTTCACCTGGGCCAGCAGAGTCGATGAAGTGCAATAATTAAGACATATCATTAGAAATAATTCGAATTTAGGGAGTTGCAGAGTTTTGCTGTCATGCACAGGGCTTGTGGATCACATTTGAGGGCTTTGTTTGCATCTCCAAAACACAAATATTCTTAATTTGTAGAAATGCGAAGAATAATGAGGCCGACTAAACGATCCAGACTTTACGAAAGCTTGATTCCTGTGTGTGAAACTGAAACACAGTATTTGGTTAAGATTAGGGTTTCAGTGTGGGGAATTATTATCTATAGATGCGTGCTGTCTTGCAAAAACCTTGCTTCTCCAAATAGATGATTTTACAGGGTAGAAAACATTACGTTTGAATGGAAGTCAATGGGAAAGAAAGAAACTCTAAATCACACTGAAGCATTTCTATTGGTCCATATATATATCTCATATCTCATATCTCTTATATATCCCTACATTTAGGACATACTGACAACTGCCCCCCTCCCAAGTCTGTGTGGGTTTCCTCCCATCTCCCACCTCCCAAACACACACACACTGTAGGTAATCTGGCTATGAATAAATGGTGGTGTGTGTGTGTGTGTGGTACTCCTGCCTTTTGGCCAGTAATTCTCCACAGTATGCTCCACACTCGCACGAGGAAGCATAGCAGAGCAGATCAGATTGATGTTGTGTGTGTTGCTGTTTTGTAAATGTCTAATTGTGTGTGTGTGTGTGTTTGTGTGTTTTCCTGCAGTATTCAGCCTGCAGGACCTGTGCTGCCGTGCAATCGTCTCCTGCACGCCAGTTCACCTGATCGATAAGCTGCCCCTCCCTGTGGCCATCAAGAGCCACCTGAAGTCCTTCTCCATGGCCAACGGCATGAACGCGGTCATGATGCACGGCCGCTCCTACTCGCTAGCCAACGCCGCGGGCAGCAAAGGCAACAGCCTGAAACGCTCCAAATCCATCCGGCCGCCCCAGAGCCCTCCACAGAACTGCACCAGGAACAACTGCAAAATCTCCTAGCCTGGGACTGGGAGAGGGGGGCCTCCCCCTCGTCTCTCCCCTACACTCAGGAGCATGGACGTATATGTGGACTTGGGGGCAAAGGTGGCTGGAGGTGGCGGTGACTCACAGGGCAGGGGGCGGGTGGGCGGGAGGATGTGGTCCTCCCTCACAAATCTGCTGCAGTCATATTACTACACTTACACCTACATCTGATTGATTACACGACTCTGTGAAAGCGCCTCCTGAGTCAGGCTGTTAGAATGATTTGGGTTTTTTTTTTTTCGAGCGATTTCACCTCTGCTGCAATAGCGCCCTCTGGTGGCAATGTCTCTCACGACCAGCCATGGAACAGATGAAGGAGAGACGTTTTCCAAGGTTTTCCAAGCCCGTCAGACACTGTCGAAGTTCTCACCTTCTTCCCGTCAGCTCGTTAAGCTTCCTGGCTTCCCTGACAGCATGGTTTTGGATCCCCTGCCTTCAGTATGATGCACCAGGTTCTTCTGAACCGCATTTGAAGATCACCACGTCTTGCATGCTTTAAAACAACAGTGCGTCGAGAGTTGAGGACCGACGGAGAACGGCTCTGTAGTACTGATGTATGAACTGATGTATTAAATACATTTGTTACACTGCAAGTTGGTGGTCTCTAAATTGGACAGTTCTGCGGGTGGTGAGTTACACTATGATGATGATGATGGGGTGTGTGTGTGTTTTATAACCAGGACTTAAGTGTAACAGCAGCAGATAATGACTGGACTTTCTGGAAATCTCTTGGAAAACCAAGCTGCAGTCTTTTAAAGATGCTACTTGTGGGGTCGGGACTCTCGGGACCCCTAACCCCCCTCCACCCTCCACTGCGGATCACCTTTAGCACCTCCTCAGGGGACAATTTTGGCTAAAGCAAATGTGTTTTGCTGTTATTTTTTTTTTCTTTTTCTTTTCTTTTTTTAATATCTCTTCTGTTTCTCCTACACTGAGGGCAGGTCATGCTTACATGGTTTGTTCCTCATGCCTTTTACAAGCAACGTCGTCGTCGTCTCTCGCAGCGTCATTGGTTATTTGAACACATCCCTGCCTGGTAGAAGCATCCTCACCCTACCGAATGGGTTCAAGTCCATGTCCTTAACCTCGACAATGTCAATGTCCACAATTCAAGCCTCGGCCCTCGTGCCAAACCCTCCGTACGCCGACCACGCTTCTTTTAGAGTCCGTGTAGAAACTGCTTGGTTCTTCCCATCAGCTTGAAGGCACTCAGCGTAGCTCGTTTCCGTTCCAGATTAAAAACGACCCGTGATTTCAGTTCAGTGTTTTTAAATCCGATCAAGAATTCAGTGTTATTCTTAGCATGAGTTAAACACACTTGCTCTAAGCTGCACATAGAACAAAGCATGGTTTCTGTATGGATGCTGCTGAAAGTGCCGATAGCGATCGCTTTGAAAACCTGCAGGCGGAAAAATACAACTCTACAAATCTCTGAAAATCAAGCACAAGCTCAAAAGCAGTTAACGTCTTTGATCTTCATGCTAAAATTGGCTTCTTAAAAAAAAAACCCTGCTCAGAAGCTCCACATGACTTTAAATTAGTCAAAAATCTCAAAGCACTCGAGTGTGCTTCGGTTGCTTCAGTCACTGCATCACTGCTGAATAATAGAATAGATTCCACTGTCTTACAGGTCTGCCAGGGTTTGACCACATCACTCAGCTGGTCAGCCTCCTCAGCGTCTGGCTGGATTTAAACACAGCGAGGCTGCAGCGCCTTCCTTCCCCCTCCCTCTCTACCCTCCACCCCTCCAGTTCTCCAAATCTCAGGGACTTGCCCCAGAAAGCCTCCTACGTAGCAGCCTCACCCAATGAAGCCTCACCCAAAACCTGGGTGAGTGGCTGAGTGGTGTGGCAGCCACTAGGGGGCGCCCCTCTACACCAAACCCAAGGGCTGCATCCTTTCACTGCTTCACTCCTCATAAGCTACTTCGGAAAGAGTTGGCCAGCGACGTACTGGGACCTGTGCGTGGTCTAGATGATAGCTGATAGAGTCCCTGCTGGACGAGGTCATCCCTTGTTATTCCCTTAGTAATGTTAAACTCAGTGGTTTGAATGTGTTTTGAAGGAGCGAGTCATCTCACAACCCCCCTCACCACCCCCACCACCACCACCACCCTTAGTATTAGTTATGTTAGTCTTCAAGGGGAGGTCAGTGGGCTGTTCTTTTTCCATGCTGCACATTGTAAAGTGCGCCACAATGTACGTGTGACTTAGTTAGAGACAGAAGTCGGTTTCCGCTTCGGGTTTTTTTGTATCGTATGATGTTCGTTTTGTTTTTATTTGTTCGTTTGTTTACGTTTCTTTTAAAGAAGCCTCTAATTTTGATCTCATTACATCTGCCGAGCCTCTTTCCTCAGACGTTTGGATATCTGAAACTGAACAAGCTTGGGTGTTATTGGAGATTATTGGCTACTTTTCTTTTCCAGACACAAAACAAGACCCCCCAAAAATATAATATTAATAATGGAATCAAAGCCCAGGCTTGAGCTGTGTGTGGAAAAGCATGCCCAGTCCATGGTGGTGTGGAGGAAAGTCTCCCTGGGTTGGATAAAGGGAAGGACGATGTGAATGCGATGAGCATACAATTGTAAACACTATATATAAATCTATAATTTTTTATTATTTTCTTTTGGTTTAAGCTAAAAGCTGCTGAGTAACTTAAATAAGGAATAATCAAGTGTTCTTGAAACAACAAGCCGAACATGTGTTTTTAAATTATTGACTGTACAGTTCTTAGTGTATGAGAAGCAATGACTTTCACAATAAAAGTAACAGGATCGTTTAAATAATGGTTTATTTGTTCATAGCTGAATAATCTGAAAGCATGCATCTCACTTTTCCAAAAATACGTAGTCCTAAGACTGTGCTACATATGTGCAGGCTCAATCCGATGAATTTTAACACATAGAAGAAGGTAAAGCAGGTATTATTATTATTATTAATATTATTAATGTATCTGAAAGTGCATCTGTTGGAGTGCTTTGTTCTGCAGGGAAACAGTGCCACCCTCTGGAATGAGGACTGTAGTGCAGTCATATTAAATGGTAAAAGTTTTAACAGGCCATTGAGACTGAACCTCCTCCCAATTCTGTAGGCAAACGACAACCCAAGCCATGGCTGCCTCAGTCCGACAGATACGGCTCGTCTCACATGTCCAGCGGGAAAGTGTTCATCCAGTTTTGGTTGAAGAAAGTCGTCTCTGTCAATTCCTGAAGAGAAATTCAAGTCAACAGTCAGGAGAAGTTTGCACACCAGTGTCCGTCCTAAGAGGATCGTTACCCTGGGAGCTCTTTGGACCATTGCTATGAGGAGAAATCCCGGCATGTTTATCAGCCAGTGCAGGACGAGTCGTAATCCGGCTGAGAAGCATGAGAAGGTCTCCTGTTAGTCTGGCTGAATCCTAATATCCCTGGGCCTGCTCCATTTGCATCCTGGGCTCCCTGTGGTGTGTTTGAGGAGTCTGGGGTCTCAGGTACTACCCCAGCTAGCAGTGTTGTGTAGAGGATCTGGCTCAGCGTACCTCTTAAACTTCCTACCCAGAAGCCCGACTGACCGCACTGACCTCCACCCCACAGGCGCTCTCCTGCAGCCAGGACCACCTGGCCTAAACGCTGGATGATGTGGACTACATACGGTACTGTGATACTTCTACATGTACCAATGGTACCACACTGGCAGACCACATGCCTACTGCTTGCCTACTAGAGCTGCAGGGGTGGGTATTTCCGGTCCTGGAGGGCCGGGTTCCTGCTCAGCCACACCTGACTCAATTCACAGCTGGTCTATGTTAGAGCAGGGAAATCAGCAAGCTGTGCTCGACCCCTGCTCTGGAGTGATTGTGGGTGCAGGCTGAACCCCTGATTACACCAATCCACAGCTTCCCAACCCAGGTCCTGGAGTAGCTACCCATAGCCCTGCACACTTCCCCTGCTGGAACACACCCTCTTCATCTTCGTAAGGGTCAGGTGTGTTGGGAGATGGGAAACTGGAATGTGGAGGGGGAAGGTTACTCCAGGAAGAGGGTGGAGAGGGTTAATGAGGTTTAAAAAAACAAAAAAACCCAATAATGCTAATTATTTAGCCAATAGAGGCAAGACTTGCAGCCTTGGTAGCGGTAGAGGATTGATTGAACCAACCAATGGTTTTCTGGACCAATGGATTTTCACCATTTTTGTGTTTTTTGCCTTTCTTACAATGTGGATCCCTCAGTTGCTATGATATCATTGTGAATGGACCAATAGAAATGCTCCAAAATTAGCCTTTTTCCTGTTTTGGTGGCGATTTGCTTAATATTCGCAGAGTCCTGACTGTAGTAGTGATGATACTGCATGTAAAATGCCGAAGAAATGCCTTAGAGCTTTTATTAAAGAGTGGGAGCTCTAACTGGAGTCACTAATAGTTGTATAGCGGCACATATATATATATATATGATGCTCAGTAGAGTAGAGTAGTGGATAACACCACCTTCCCATGGCGGAGTAGGGTTCAATTCAATTCCCCAGCTGGACAAGCCCACAGTGCTACACCAAAAATACTCTGTTCACACAGCAGGTGAAAGTGGCCCACTTTCATATGTGGTATTGAAATCCGTACACACACACACACTCGATACACAGCAATCTGGCTCGGTCTGAACAGCCAGATCGGAATGAATGAATGTGACCCATCGATCGATCCAACTCCGCGTTCGCTGAGGCGACGGGAGAGTGGACGACAGCAGTGGGGGGAGGTTTTCAGTGGCAGGTTATGGGTGACCCCATAAACATTTGGGGTCACGTATCGCAGCAGGCTGTCCTTGTTTTGCAGAAATTCCTAAAGAAACTTGACCACAAGAGGGCGCTGCTGTAGCTTCTGAGGAAAACCTGGAGCTTAAAAGCGAAGCTTAAAGAAATCAAGGCTGCAAACCTGATTCTCTGTGATAAGCCCAGCGGTCAGCCACTGGAGCTCCTGGTTGGCTCCTGGGTTAGGGTTCACCTGCTGTGTGAATGTAGCCTAAGGGTCCCAGAATTCAGTGTAGATCACTCTGGATTAGAGCATCAGCCCAATGCCGTTCATGGGATTCACTTTGACGGCCCAATTAAGCAATATCTCAGCGCACAATTGCTCTGAAGACTGGTCTGCATTATTCTGAGCCAGTTTATTTATTTTCTGTGGATCATATAATTGCCTCAATTCACCCACAGAAGAGCTCATTAGGAAGGTCAGGCTGCTCTCGGCGCACAATAGCGTTTAATTGCTAGAGGCTTGTTTACACATAGCCTTTGTCCAGGTCAATACTGCAAAGGCCAATATTGCGAAAGCAATAAACAAACACCATGCACTGTGTGCCCTGCCTCGCCCTGGGCTCTGCAGCTGACTCTGGTCTGGCTGGAGACCAACTGGTTTCGGGGGGGAGGTGGTATGTGTGTGTGCCCTGTACTAACCCTGACCTCTCCTCTGTCTGAGGCCTCACCGCTGGTTCTCGGTCTGCTGCTGACTCTCGCCTGCCTGGGTCTTTTCCTTAGAATAGAGCTACAATGCACACACAGGCATCAGCCTGTCATGCAACAACCTTGTATCTCCGTTTCAAGATGAACAGACCAATAGAAATGCTCAAAAATGACATTGACTTTTATTGAACGTTGGCAAGCTGCCATGTTGGAGGTACAAGGTTTTTGCATGACGGCTGTAGCTGCAGGGTCAGTTTATGCATTATTGATTTATTTATAAATAGTCTTTTTATATTTGCAGTATGCAAATGAGTCCCCTGGCCAATCAAAATGTGCCCCAGGTGAGGTTTCCTGTGGAGCCAGACCAGGGGTGGGCAATGTTGGGGGAGGGGGGGGTTGGGGTCAGGTGTGCTTGGGGCACCTAGGGGCAGTTTAGCATAGCCACTAACTACTCTCTGTGTTTTTAAGGGGTGGCACAGTGTGTCTCTTAAATGTGTATGTAAAGGGGTGTGTGTAGTACCCTGTGGTGGACCGGCGCTCTGTCTAGGGGATATTCCTGCCCTGCGCCCAGGTAGGCTGCAGACCCACGGCGACCCTGACATGGAAGAAGAGCAGATAAGAAGGTGGAGAGCACAGACAGTGACCAGACCAGACCAGAGCTAGGACTGAAACCACAACTATCCCCGATATGAACGAACTTGGGTCACAACAACAATACAGGCTTTAATCCTTAATCACACCCCATCAGTGCATATTGTAATTTCTATCACAATGCTGGCAGCCCAAGTACACACCGATAATTGCTACAGACTAGGGTAGATGCCCCAAGCCCTTACGATACTGGATCTGAGTTCACAGCCCTGGTTAGGAATTGCTGAAACGGTCTCTCAGGGCTTAACAGAGAGCATAGCTAATGTGCTAGCTGTACCTTTGGGGGTCTCTGACTGGCTGAGGCAGAGCGTTTGAAACCCAACAGCCAAGACAACACTTTACAATCTGAAAAACCTCATCTCAAGTTCCTTGCAGCGTTCGAGGATCTGTGGGTGTTTCATTCCTTGCGGTTTAATACTTCACAAATGACCTGTCTAACGCTCCAGCTCACAGATGCAAGTGTCAACAACAGCCTCCCTGCACAGCGCGTCTGCTCGGCCTATGGCAATCTCCATTTGGGTATTATTATTATTATTATTCATGAGCGATCCATCTTTCTAATTTGCAGTGATTCGGATCTTCTGAGTCTTTTTTTTTTTACATATTCAAAAATATGGACATAGACCTTCAGTTTGAACAATATTGAGAGATGCATGTAATATCAGGGCCAGGCTGGAGATGCGCTTGTCCCAAGCACACTGTCCTAGAAGTCCTGGCCTTTGTCTAGGTGTCGTCTGGCGAACTTTAGTCCTTTAGTCCTTTAGAAAACGTGGAGTGTGGGTGTGGTCATGGGTGTGGTCAGATGGTAGATGCTGTATTTTGACACCATCTGTGATTGTTGGAGACTTCTTCACTCATCCTGTGGTCTGTTTTACTTGTGAATGGTTTCACTGATCTCACCAATTAAAAAAGCAACCAGACTAAACGTCTGAGGTTTAATATAAATATAAGACAGGCTCCTCCTCCAGAATCCTCTCGGACCATGTTCTGATCATCTGCAGCTGATGTGCTGCTACACCTGCTTCTGATCTTAGACCTGTTAGTAGTAATACATGCCTTCTGTTGTGAAATCTCTCAATACTGTTCAACTGAAGATCAACCCTTGTTTAAATATGTTGAAAAAAAGGACACAAACAAGACCATCAGAGACAGTCTTGGATTATTGAGGATGATAATAAGCAGTCACCTGGGGGCTGAAGGTCATGGCAGCTTTGCTCTGTTTCTGGACGCCCTGTAATTTATTCAGCAGGAAGGCCTTGTCTTTGCCCTCCTAATAAAGAGAGACGGAGGACAGGGATTACTGAGGATAAGAGAAATATCTTGCGAGGAAATCATAATATATTTGAAGCCCCTGCAGTTGCTCTCTTTACCCCTGCGGACAGAGAGGTGGAGAGGTATGTGGAAATGAGTATGCTAGGCTAGGAACAGGCTGCCAACCAGCCCGGAGGCTCTTCCAGCTCCGCACTCACATTGACAATCTGCTCTCGGAGAATCTGGATGAGCTGCTTCCGGCCCTGGGTGACTTGCCAGACAAAATACGTGAAAATGCTGGAATAAGGTCGAGATAAGAGAGAAATGAATCAATGAATGACTCTGATATTATATAATATATATAATACCAGCAAAACATATATTTTTATCTGATTCAGCCCTATCTGATCCACTGTATCATCAGGAAAACATTCAGAGATGTTGTGAGATGTTTCACTTGTCGTTTTAACTTAAAATTAAAATGATTCATTATTATTACAATTATTAAAGAAGTCTTTACAGGACAATGAGAGTGATGAGGTAGAAGAACAGCTCGTTTTTCAGCACATGCTCGAAAATCCACCAGGCCCACTGAGATCCCGGAATGTTATGGACTGTGCCCATCCAGCTGTGAATGGCCTGGAAGGGTGTGCCGAGGCCCTGAAACGGCCCACACAGCTCAGAAGGCTTCAGACTGCAAGGCAAACACAATCAGGTTACAGTTTGACCCCGTTTACTGATGCTCACTTCCTGTGGCTAGTGTCAGGCTTCAATCCAGAGGAGATTCAACTGCAGTTGTTTATCCGTTCAGCCTCTTTCTGCACGCTGCTAAGGAGGCTAAAGAGGCTGCGGCCTTGAAATTCTCATGGCCGTAGGGCATGCTCAGGGGTCATTTGTACTGGGAGGGGTTTTGATTTTTGAGTAATGCGTGTTGGAGAGGCGGATGCTGTGACGGGTCTCAGACCACCTCCTGAAGTGGATCGGAGTTGTATCTGGTTTGAATGCGTCCTGGGTGCGAGGTTTACACTTGCATTTTTCTGTATATCATCCTGATACTCGAGACGAAGGAGGTCTAGAAGCTGGTTTGCAGTTTTCCAAGCCCTTCATGAGGTAAAAGCAGTCTTAACCACCCTAGACGTGGGCGTTTATTTGAGCGGGTTTCGCTGCACAGTAGAACAGTGTAGCACCAGTCTTCAGAGTCTGCTAAATCTTTACAAACGTTTACTTTACAGTTACGGCGTTTAGCTGATGCTCTTATCCAGAGCGACTTACTTAGGTAACTCGTGTTACAGAGTTGAAGTGTTAGGTGGAGTCTTGCCGGGAATCAAACCCCAGTCTCCCACATGGTGTGGTAGCTCTCTGGCAGGTAGTGGTGTAGGTAGCCACACCAACCACTACATGACCTCTATGTTAAGAAGGTTGACTGCAGTCTTTCTAGCAATCTTCACCGTAATCTAATATGTCTGAAATACAAACTAAGCAAACACCGATCTGAAGACACCTGCTATCTTCTTATAGCAACGTCATGCCTTTTTTATAACATTTATGGCATTTAGCTGACGTTCTTATCCAGAGCGACATACAAGGTTATTCATATCACAGAGGAGGGCCAATGTAGTATTACGGAGTCTTATTGGTGTAGCGCAGCATAGTCACCCAGACCAGGAATCGAACCCTGGTCTCCCACGTGGTGTTGTAACTCAGTGGTAGGTAGTGGTGTTATCTGTTGCGTCACACCAACCACACATATATATGTACCCTTATTTATTGAACTGTATTACTGTGCTGGGTTGTGTTGTGTGAATTTCTATAGCCGTCTCTTGCTCAATTCTTTTCATTTTCAGAGCACTAGGCAGCAGCGTAGAGAAGCCTTTATGTAAGATAAGATAAGATAATCCTTTATTAGTCCCACAGTGGGGAAAGTCTCAGTGTCACAGCAGAAAAGGGGTAGCAAGACACTCAGATGCAAAAATGTAGATAAATTACCACTATATACACAATAGAAATAATAGAAGTAAAAAAGCAATAACAATATTAATTACAGATTATTTACAGGTAATTGCAATTGACTCTTAATTGCACATGTTCGGGGGGGGGGTGGTATTGCACATTGTATTTTTACATTTTACATTGTTTTGTACTGGTGCTGCGAGATCCATGAAAATAGTAAGTTATGGTAAGTAATGGAAGTTTATGCCTCACCAACTAGAACTGTGCAAACTGCACACTTAAGCCATCACATGCATTCCTTAACCCATGCCTAGTTAAAGAAACACCCCACTGGACACGTGGAAAAGCTAGACATTTGAAGGCTGGCTGTTTTCTAGCAGTTTTCTATCAGGCTTTCATCAGCTAGTGGAAGAAAGAAAAAGCCCTAGTAGTTCAGGCCACGTTCAGCACACATCACCAGGAGGGTCACATTATACACGTCAGGCCAGAGTGTCCGTTCAAGTCATCTCAAAAACTACGTTCACACAGCGAGTAAAAGTGACAAAAAATGTCAATTTTGATTCAGACCACTTGCAAACACTATATTGACAAAAGTTTTGGGACGCCTGGTCATTTGTTGTTTCTTCGGAAATCAATGGCATTAAAAAAAGAGTTTATCCTCCTTTTGTCGTCTCTACTGTCCAGGGAAGAAGGCTTTCCACTAGATGTTGGAGCATTGCTGTGAGGATCTGATTGCATTCAGCGACAGAGACAAGTGAGATGAGGATGTTGGATGACCACCACCTTCACCCTCCAACTCATCCCTCTAAGACCATCCTTCCAGAGAAAACAGGTAAATGCTGAGCGGCTTGATGCCCCTCTAGCCCACACGTCTCATTAGGCAGCACGGTGCCAACAGGTTCAAGTCTATCTGCTTCAGACAGTCCTATTCTATTGGCAGTATTTCTTCTCTACAAGGACTGTGTGTGTGTGTGTGTGTGCGTTTGCATTTACACAGCTGTGGCAACAATGGGTGCACCTTAAAGTAGCGGAACGCCTTCATTAGAAAGGGCGTCCACAAACATTTGGCCATGCAACCAATGTTGCAACCTAAACAGACGGAATTTATGTGACTCTCACGTCAAGCCAACTTGACCAGGAGAGGAAAAGACCCCTTTTGGCAAAGTCGTCGAAATGCCCGTTACTATGGTTACGTGTGCGAGTGTTGCGTAAACGAAGAAGCACAGCTTTCTCCCAAATGAAAAATCCAACAAGACTTCAAAGTCTTTAAGGATTAAAAAAAAAAACAGTGAGGAAAAGGAGTCAAAGGAGCTTCTTCATGCAGGTCGAGTCTCTTTATCCAGTATGAATCTCTGCTCTCTCTGAGTTCGTGGGCCTTGTTTACTCTTTCCTGTGACTCTGAGCTGTACTGAGCTCAGCCGTTTCGGTCTTTACTGTTTGTTCTCCAACAAGTTTAGAAGTAAAGTTTGCGGCGTGCTCTGCTTACGCTCACGTCACATGAAAGGGGCATTCATAACCATAATTAAAGACAGGGGCAGCTGTATGTGTTGGACGGACGTGCCAGGTGGAGTGCTGTTGTTTTGCAGATGTGGGTCAGTTTAGCTGGTCACGTTAAAGCAGCACTGTATAAGAACTGGCATTCCTTGCTGTTGGGCTTCCTCTAGGGATAGTAGGGATGCACCGATCTGATACTAGGATCGGATATCGGTCACGGTACTAAATAAAATTAGCTGGACTCGGATTGCTCGTTCAGTCTCTCGAGACTTGACCACTGCAGCTCTCTTCTGGCTGGTCTCCCTCTGCGCACCATCAGGGCCCTGCAGCTTATCCAGAACACAGCGGCACGGGTCGGGTCATCTTCAGCGTTCCTAAATTCAGCCATGTCTCTCCACTGCTGCGTTCTCTCTACACTGGCTTCCTGTAGCTGCTGCCCAGGTCATCAGATTCAAACCCCTGACTCTGGCCTACAAAGACAAGACTGGACCAGCCAGCCCCTCCGTACTTGATGGCGATGGTCAAAAGCTGATCTGCACCAAGAGCCCTTCCAGCTTCAAGTACGGCTCGGCTCGACCCGCCATCCTTTAGGATCCACGGAAGACGAGCGTCCAGGCTTTTTTCTGTCCTGCACCGAAGTGGTGGAACAAGCTTCCCCTGGGTGTCCGAACAGCAGAGTCCAACACTCGCTGTCTTCAAACCCAGACTGAAGACCCTCCTCTTCTGAGAGTACTTGGGGGCGAATAGCAGAGTGGTCTCCTTATTGACTTGTGTTTAGTCGAGTCTAAGATTAGAGGATCTTTGAATTATTAGTCTATTCTAACTAGCTGAGGTTTTTCTTAGGTAAATAGCAAAGCACTTTTGTAAGTCGCTCTGGATAAGAGTGTCTGCTAAATGCCTTAAATGGAAATGGAAATGATTACGCAGCGTTACGCGCCGTACTTACGAGCGCTGTCCAGCCCACTTTACCAAAGTTGCATTGTGAAGTTAGCGGCGTTACCAGAGAATCAACCACAGAGAAGCTATTCTTACTATTACAGGTCAGTGGAGCGTCAATATTAACCAACGTTGACTTTAAAGCTGCTAATTTAAGGTAAAATTCTACATATTGTTGTGTTAAGAATGCAGACAATGTGAAGAACCAACCAAAACAATTGGATTTAGGCAATAGATCAGATTTGGGAGAGTCGGATTTTCCCCTGCAGTGTGAAGGTAGCCTGATAGACTTGAGAATATCATCGCTGTCATGCAAAAACCTTCATTCGTGATGAACGGACCAATAGAAAAGCTCCAAAATTGACTTCCATTGAAAGCTTAGAAGGTTTTTCCTTTTTGGAGATACTTGGCTTTGATCTGACAGTGTCAAAATGTTCTTTATGTCACTGTATGAAATAGCATAATCCATAAAACCAGGCCTCCTACCTCCACACTGTGTAGGCCACCATGGACAGTGCTCCCACGAATGAGGGGAAGAAAAGGAGGGCGATGTAAACGGTCTGCATCTGGGCCGCCCTACCGGTGCGCTTGGGTGGCTGGCAGTTCATGCTCAGGCTAGCCTGAATCAGGGCCAGAAACACAGCTGAGATCAAAGGTCATATATGGCACGGTATGGCAATAGCAAGACACGCGCTGATGTCATAAGGCACATACCCACCCTTTTCAGGTAAAAGATAATAAAAAACTTAATGACTTGAATGACAGGAAGGAGCGGGGCGAAGTAAATCCCAATCCTGCGGGACAGAGCAAAGTACAGAGCAGGTCTAATTTTAGTGTCAAAACACAGACGAGCTGCGAGCTGGTAAGCACTTTGACTTAATTAGTCAAGGCAATAACCTATAATAACGCTGCACATATAATAACATACCATGCCAGTGTCTGGGCGTAGATAAGATTCAGCACATTTGTAGCAATATCAAACTCGGGGACACCCAGACTTTGAATGCATTTGGTTCCAATTACACTGCAGTAAAACATAATGAAATTAAATGAGGGGTTATAGAAAAGCACTTTAGCCGGCATCAACATTCTCATTCCAGCGCTTTCAGAACTAGCAATTTCCTAAACTCGGTAAATGTCACATTTGAAAATTGCAGACGGTCATTGTTTAGGGATTAAACAGGCCGCTTCTGGACTTACTTGCGTAGAAATTCTCCAAAGAAAGAGCCAAACAGGCAGAATATGAAGTCCACCACCACCAGCCGATACACACTCTGACCCACGAAGGATTCCCAGCACTTCAAAAAGTGACACAGAATTTCAAAGATTCACTAAAATGCAACATTAAAATAGTGTCCATTGCAATTCTATGTTTTATTATACTTACTGAAATAGTGATGGGAACTTCATTCAGCCAATAGTAACAAAGAATTCCCAGGATGGACATCTTCAGCAGGACATTTCTGAGGAACAGATCAACAGCCATGTTACCCTTCATAAGTGGTACTCTTGGGGTGTGTGTGTGTGTGTGTGGGGGGGGGGGGGGGGGGTATTTTTTTTCACAGTAAATTCATACATCTATGCAGCAAACCTAATCAGAATTGTTTTAGAACACCATGCATCATCCAGTAATTTTAGACAAAAGTATTTGGACACCTCATTCATTGTTTCTTCCTAAATTAAGGGTATTAAACAGAATTTGTCCTGCTTGTGTTGGAGTAACTGTCTCTACTGAAGAGAAGAAGGCCTTCTGAGGTCGGGATGTTGGATGTTGATCACCACCCCACCTCATCACCAACTCCCCAACCCATCCCCAAAGTACTAAACGGAGCACCACCTGTAAAGGTGCAGGTATTTGTCACTGTATAGTGTGCACTGCACAGCGAAATGTGTCCTCCGCATTTAACCCATCTGTGGTAGTGAACACACACATACTAGTGAACTAGGGGCAGTGAGGACACACACACCCAGAGCGGTGGGCAGCCAACACCAGCACCCAGGGAGCAGATAGGGTAAAAGGCCTTGCTCAAGGGCGAGTTCTTCCACTGCTCCACAGCTCAATGCTGGGGGGCTTTATACACCTCTACTAGCCCACGCCTGATATTGGGCAGCATGGTGCCAGTAGGTTCATGTTGATTTGCTCCAGAGAGTGTCCTATTCATGACTTCTCTACAGGGACTAGACATTTTATTAGAAAGGGTGTCCACAAACATTTGCACATGTAGTGTATAACATGGTCAATATAACATTCGTATGGGACAGTACGAAGTGTAGCTTGAACGGTACCACTGAACAGACCTCAGAATGATGACGTAGACATTTGTTCGAGGGTTGGTATACTGCTCCATTTTATTAATGAGGGAATAGAGGAGAGGGACGACGAGGTTGATAAGAGACACTACCACAGGCACGAGCAGCGTCGAGGCCTCAGCTACTACATTCTCAAAACCAGAAACAATCGACACCTGGAAGAGAAAAGAAAACACCGTATTCAAGCATGAACAGACTGCAGATCACGAGAATTCAGCTTTAGATTAGACGATTATCTGATGTTTACTCACTTGGACTAGAAGGTTTTTATTAAATTATCAATTGAATTTTTTATTTATTTTAAGTTTTTATTGACTCATTACTAGTCTAGTCCGAGCTAAAATGAACCTAAACTATAATCTCAAGCAGGATCTCACCAGTTGTATCTGGTTTAACTGCAGGAAGTAAATGGCTGCACAGGATCCCAAAGCGAGCCCCAACGACAGCAGCCAGGCCAGAAGCTGCAGGGACAGCTGCTGGAGCCTAACTGACACCGACACCACAGCTTTCCTCTGCAGTCTCTCAGATAACGACTCCTGTCCAGCACAGAAAGACAGGTGAACAGGTGTTCCTGCTGCAGACAGTGAACAAGAGCAGAGCAAATTTCATTATTTACAGAACTGAAATGCAAAGGAATTGCCTTTAGCTGGACGCCGAGGTTGTTTTTGTGGTTCTGGATGGCTTTCTCATTCACGACGCTGAAGTCCCAGCTGCACAGAAGACGCCACGCACCGCCGTAGGTGGGATCTGACATCAGTACAAAGTTGCTCCGAAAGGACCTGGCCATGCTGGGAGGGGAGGAACGGTGCCCATTAATTAAAGGAAGAGTTTGACAAAAAATTTATAAATACTAAATGCACCCTGTGGTGTCTGAAGTTTCATAAGTTTGGCACTGGAGCGAGGCATGTGACTAATGTGCCCAGCCAATTACATTTGGAGTAAGGGGAAATTGCTTAAATTGTAATTTTTGATGAAAAAATGATTATTTTTATGTTTTAAACAGTGAAGTTTTCTTTTAAATGACCAATTTGGTCACATCTCTTGTCCCCAATACTGTATTTCTAAAGCCACCATGTTAAATGCTGTCCCAGTCTGCTAATAAGAATATTTCCAGTACGTCCTTGTTCCTTGTTAGCCATATTATTTGCTTAACAAACTAACCTAAACAATCCTCCTGTATCAGTCTGCTCAGACGGCCGTGTTAATACACAGCCTACATTACCTATAGATAAGGGATATTCCACAAAGCACCAGGTAGGCTGCTATGGTGAAGAAGTAGGCCAGCTGCATGTTGTAGAAAGGCTGGGTTTCAATGGCACTGCCATCATAGCCACCATAGAAGAACACCGTCTGATTGAAATAGCCCTGTTGATAAATAGAGACATACACTGCTGTAATTCTGGGGGGGGGGGGGGGGGGGTCTGGTCAAAGATGGCAACATGGCTAGCAATAGAAGCAAATATCATCAATTAATGGCAATTAATGTCCTTCATTCTAAGCAACACAAGAATTTCTGGTCATTTCTAGTTCCTCACCACTCCTGTGAGCAGCTCCAGGCCTCGGAAGCTTATGGGATGTGTGATATTAGGAAGGTGCACGATCTGGGGGATGGTGATGAAGCAGAAGTTGATGAGGAGAGAGAAGACGTTGAACATGAGCAGCCACTTCAGGAAGTGGAAGTACGAGACGACGGAGGTGCCGAATCTGCCCCCAATCTCCTTCAGAGTGTCCTGCCAGATCACCAGACGCTGCCTGGCTGTGGCTAAACCTGCCCCGAACCTGCGGAAAAACTGAGAAAAGGAGAAGATCTTTTAGAGTTGTCCAGTTTAGGGGTCTAACGGCACTGACTGACCACTGCTGAGGTCACTGTGTTGGTAGGTCATATTAAACATATATATAATATTTTGAGACATCAGACTCATTTTAGGGCTCATTTTAAGAACTGAATCCAACCTAGACTCATTTTTAGAGATACAGAGAGGCAGTTTATTAGAAACCTGGCCTGGCTATCTGTTTTATAGCCTTCAATGCTCGCCTACTTTTTTGCAGCCATCCCCTGCCTTCAATACTTTCATTTCCAGCTCTTTAGACGGTTGCTTAGAGGAACTTGACTTGTGTTTAACGAGGATTAATGCAAGGTTTGATAAGTCAGAGAATGTATAAAGCCTCGACATCTGATTCAGCTGACAGTTCCTGTTATCCACTGGTGACATCCCCCAGGCCTGATTTCCTATACACCATCTGTGCCTTTGCAACACTCAGGGTGTCCAAACTTTTGCACAGACACACTGACGATCAGTCAAGTTGAATTTATTTGTATGTCTTTAGAGAAATCTCAACCAAGACTCATCCCCGGATGAAAACCAGGCCTACATTACACGGGACACACCTGTTACGCACAGGTGTCCTAATATGACCGCTGTAGCCTCTTACGTCATGACTGACAGAGTACCTGTGCATTAGGATTTGCTAAAAAAAAAAAGGTGTGCTACTTTTCAACTAAAAAAAGGTGTAATTTTACCAACAGAGTCACACAATTCATCAGCTGCCCTCTACCCCATTTACCCCTGATCAGTTATAGACCACAGGACTACAGAAGCTAAGCACTGATCAAGGCCCAAATACTGTGCAGACTGTGGACATCAGCACGGTGGACCTACAAGACAGGGCTTTTTTTCTAAACCCAGTGTGTTTCTACAGTCCTTACCAGAGAGACCTGCTGATTACAGTCAGTGCAACATGTAGGGAGGATGTGCTTCTTGGAGAGTTTGACAGAGATCACTCTGCTCCTGCAAACAAAAGAAGTATGTGTAAACAAAGACGTATTTAACAGCTGTGACACATCAGGGGTTATACCCCAATGACTAAAATTGACTTACAGTGTCATTATATATATATATATATATATATATATATATATATATATATATATATATATATATAAAAGTATTCAACATAAAAAGTAAAATAATCAAAATTAACCTGATATTTCTTTTCTCGTAGAAACTCATGGGAAGGGCTCGTATGGCCTGTATTCTAGCCCTAGTTGGGAGCTTAACAAACTCAGAGACCAATTCATATGTGTCTGTGAAAACAAAGATATGCATGATTTATTAATCATACTGCTGCATTTATATATATATATATATATATATATATATATATATATATATATATATAGAGAGAGAGAGAGAGAGAGAGAGAGCAAGAGATGTCCAAATATTTATGGACACCCCTTTTTTATGAATGTATGCAGCTACTTTAAGTAGCACACAGATGTGCAAAATGCACATGCAGCTTGTTTAGTCCCTATAGAGAAGTAATGCCAATACAATAGGACTGGCACCACTGGCACTATGCCTAATACCAAGCATGACATAGAGGGGTATAAAGCCCCCCAGCATTGAGCTGTTTATAGTCCATGGGTGCAGGAAGGCACAAGGAACCCCATGGTAATATATATATATATATATATATATATATATATATATATATATATATATATATATATATATACACACACACACACACACATATATATAGTTTCATTTATATTTATTTTATATATATATATATACACACTTTCCATATAGGAGTACTGCGTACTTCTGTAGTTCCAGACTGTATCAATATGTTTCTCTACCTACTCTGTTTACTAGCCTCCTTTCCCCCTCTTCTTCAATGCCCAGGCCCCCACAAGACTGACCACCACAGACCAGGTAGTATTTGGGTGGTGGGTCAGTCATTCTCAGCACTGCAGGGACACTGACTGATGTGGTGGTGTTGTAGTGTTGCGCTGCTACGAGTGGATCAGACACAGCAGTCTAATAGAGTGGACAGTGAGTGGACACTCAGCGTATCAGCGTTCCAGTACCAACACACACTAATGCGCCACCACGTCAGCGTGACTGCGGTGCTGAGAATGACTGACCCACCACCTACCTACCATACTACCTCCTCTGTGGTGGTCTTGTGGGGTCCTGGCCAGACTACAGACTACAGTCCGGACCTACAGCACTACACAGTGCTGAGCAGTGGAGCTGTGAGTGTACTTTAGAAGAGTAGAGCCTGATGCTGCTTACCATTCTCCACCTCATCTCTGATCTCCTCTTCTGTCAGCCCAAGGTTTCCCAGAGCAGTGCCCCGGCGGGGGAATAAACTCATCCTCCGCATCATCTTTCTCCGTTTAGAAAGTCGTCCTGACAAAGACAAATAAACCAGACGCTGCTGTATCTATCATCTGAGCACCTGTGGGGGAGTAGCCTCGTCCAGTTACGTTCCAGCAGTGACTGTGAGGAACAAGGAAGCAGTGGTTTAATTATTGAGTAGGATACAAGGTACAAGCGGGGCGTCACTCTTCTTTATCACTGTGTACCATCGTCTAGGCAACAGCTTTGAGTAGCCAATAGCATGCAGAGGGCGCATTATGGGCAGATATCAAATAACAGATTATTAGTTATGCATTAGGTGTGTCAGAGAGTGCCAGAGGAATGCCTTTATAGGGTTTTACAGGTTACAGGACACTGCTGAATAAACTGATAAAGGAAGTGTGTTTACTTACATAACGCAGGATACACTCACCCCTACGCTGGTTATTGATCACTGCAGAGTCCACTGCCTGTAATTCTGCCTGTGGAAGATACAGCAAACTGGCAGCTCAGGCTACAATACATAAACCTACTCAGGTTAGGCCTAGTGTCATTCACATAACCTCCCTCCTCGCTGCCTTAGTAAACGTCCAATCCCAGATGGGAGCGGGATGACCTGGTCATTAGTTCTGTCTACATCTACTTCAGGAATTATGGGGATTCCTGTATCGCGTCAGAAGGGTGATTGCTGGCGATGGTCAATCCTGAGGCCTTAAGTCTCTCCCTGATGGTCAGGTATATGGTTTATTAATTCAGCAATGGTATCGGATCGATATCGGGTATCGGCCGATACACAAGGTCCAGGTATCAGTATCTGTATTGTAACAGAATAAGATGGATCTGTGCGTTCCTACTCTATGGTGTGGAAGCGGAATTCGCGGTTTGAGCCACTACTGGAGAACACGCTTTTCTGGACAAGCTGAGAGAGAGAGAGATACAGAACCGTGACTGAACGTGAAAGAAGCATGTGTAATATTACTGCATATTACACAAATATGACTCAAATTGCTCATTCAGTCTCTCGAGACTTGACCACTGCAGCTCTCTTCTGGCTGGTCTCCCTCTGCGCACCATCAGACCCCTGCAGCTTATCCAGAACACAGCGGCACGGGTCGGGTCGTCTTCAACGTTCCTAAATTCAGCCATGTCTCTCCACTGCTGCTACTCTCTACACTGGCGTCCTGTAGCTGCTGCAAAGCCCAGACTGGACCAGCCAGCCTCTCCGTACTTGATGGCGATGGTCAAAAGCCGATCTGTACCGAGAGCCCTTCCAGCTTCAAGTACGGCTCGGCTCGACCCGCCATCCTTTAAGATCCACGGAAGACGAGCGTCCAGACTTTTTTCTGTCCTGCACCGAAGTGGTGGAACGAGCTCCAACGCTCGCTGTCTTCAAACCCAGACTGAAGACCCAGGACTTCCAGGAGTACTTAGTAAGTAAGAGTGTAGAGTGTGTTGAGTATTATGGTCTCCAGACTGACTTCTGTATTTAGTAGAGTCTAAGCTTTTGGATTCTAGCTGATATAAACTAGCTAAGGGTATTTTCTGAGTAATCTTCTATAGAAGAGCATCTGCTAAATGCCTTCAGTGTAAATGTAAGGGTGAGAAAAGACAACAAAAATAAGGCTGCAGGGTTGTATATAGGGGTGCGTTTAGAAAATCCATTCAAATCAATCTTTTTTTGAATGAATTTGAATCACCCGAGATCAATAATAAAAAATGATCGTCCTTTACCTGAAAATCGACTTGAACTGGGACCTTGTGAATCGGAGTTGAATCGATTCAGCAAATCAGTTGTGATTCTCAGCCCTGGTTATATATTGTTGCTGCCCAATGATAAAAAACATATCTCGGAGAAGGCAAAACTTCCTAACTTTGAATGGATTATAATGTAAAATAAGAGTCTATTCTATGTACTTTAGAGCATTACTATTAGTCCATTCATTCAGAATTAGTGACTCAGAATTTAGTGTGTATGGAGCTGCTACAAGGAAAAATGGAGATACAGTGATTTGTCATATATGACCCACTAGTAGAGCTGGGCGATATGGTAAAAATGTTATATCACAATATTGAATTTTTTTACGATATACAATATTTATCACAATATTTTGTCAGGTAGATAAAAATGCACTACCAGCGTAAAAAATAGGGGTGCACCGATACCACTCTTTCCTTACGATACTGATACTGATACCTAATTTTCAAGTATCTGCCGATACAGAGTACCAACACCGATACTAATTTAGACTTAAATCCTCAATAGGCAGCTATTAATCGTTATAAATCGATATTTACAGTGTTCCACTCTTTATAGGTTGTACTTTTTTAGATCTTGTCCCAAATAGGAAGCTTGAAGTAACAGCATTTACTGGTTGAGTAACTGCACATTTGAAAAGTTATGATCTATGAAAAATGTAGAAACATGTGCAGGCTTTTTAATTGGTGTTTAAAATTAAAATTTAAAATTTCAGAGCGATGATTTTTATTTATTTTTTAAACTTTGATTGGCTTTTACTGGTTGTTTAAATGTTTGGTTTCATAAAGTCTGCAAAAAAAATTCTATGTAAAAAAACAAAAATGAAAAAAGTGGGGAGTCAGTAAGCTTTATGGTATTTCTATCGTTAAACACCAGTAAAAATCTTTAAAACTACTATCCAAGTACTGTCCCGTACTGAGTACTGTGATTTCTACTCAAAATATGCTGCACTTTATTCAAATATACAGAACTGATTACACGTTTTGTAAGGAAATGTGCAGCTAATCAGTGCTATTTAAGGACTGACTATATATTAATGATATGCTTACAAAAGCATATTGTGTACAATGATACATTTTGATCATGATTTGATAAAATATTGTCATATTGCCCATTCATACCCACTAGTATAACACTGATATCATGCAAAAACCTACTCTCACAATTTTTGCATTTTTAACTAATTTAAGTTTCATTACAATTGAAATTTCATTATGAATGGACCAATAGAAACGCTCCAAAATGAAAGTTAAAGTTTGACGTTCTCCAACCAAATGGTAGCTAGCTGGCTAGTCATGAATGTAGCTAGTGCTAGCTAGCTAGCTAGCTAATCACAGAAGAGGTGCTCAGGGGTCTGAGTTGTTGAGTTAGCTAGGTCGCAGAAAAAACGGCTAATTTAGCACTAGATAGCGCTAGCTAGCTAACTACCTAACTGACTAACCCTAGCTAACTAGCCTGATACATTAGCTTACTGTTGCTTAATTGTGTTTTCCTAAACCTCTGAGGACAAACGAACATTCCTCACGTTACGTTACACCCCTACGTTACAGTTATCCACGACGGCCATGACAAACGGCAGTTGTGTAAAGATGCCGTTTTGGAGGCCTGTTCAGGCTGTCCAGCCCAGCGCTGCACCTGAAACTCTGCAGAGCAAGAGGACCACAAGACCACAACGAGGAAACAAATAAATAATAGACGGTTATAATAAATATATTCAAGAGGTGAGTGCATAGACACCTTGCCAGACACTAGCAGTGTGTGGGCTGCAGAATGCCTGAATAGATTGACGTTGATAATGCATGATCCTGAGCATCCTGAAGCCATACTAGCAAGGCATGGCGAGATGTTTTTTAACGTGGAATGGGAAAGAAACAAAAACAGAGTGTTTTGTTCACCTAAACAATGTTGTGAATTCAGTGAATTGGGTTTTAATAAGACGGGTCTGGTAGTCTGGTAGTTCTGAAGGACAATGAAGGAATGTCCACCATCAGCCATAACATTAAAATCACCCACTGCCTAATAATCCTTGTATCTGAGGAACCATTTGACCAGGCAGTTCCTTCTTAAGCGTTCTAATATATATAGAACTTGCTCTGACTAAAGAGCCCATGAAGAACCCATGAAGAACCACTTTTTTAAGAGTCTAGAACAGCCGCACGACTCCACATGGCGATGGGAATTCTGGCATGATGGTCAAGCTAGGTTTTAATAAGCTGGGTGTGGTAAGGACAATGAAGGAATGTACACCAAATCTGCCATAACATTAAAACCACCCACTGCCTAATATTGTGCATGCATCCCCCCGCATGCATCCCCCGCAGGCTAATTTAGCACTATAGCTAGCTAGCTAATCACTGAAGAGGTGCTCTGGGGTCTGAGTTGTTGAGTTGGCTAGGTCACAGAAAAAACGGCTAATTTAGCACTAGATAGCGCTAGCTAGCTAACTACCTAACTGACTAACCCTAGCTAACTAGCCAGCTACATTGACAACTGTTGCTTAACTGTGTTTTCCTCAACCTCAGAGGACAAACGACAGAGGACATTCCTCACGTTACTATACGTTAAAGTTATCCACGACGGACACGACAAACACCAGTTGTGGTCATTTTAGCCAGTAATAAACAGAGGTTTGCTGGCTAAGTTAGCTAGCTAGCGCCGGCTAGCTTCCTCGCTAGTCACAGATCGTCATCAGTACCGCGCGCGAGAGTCCTACCAGGCTCTAAACAGCCCTTACGTAGCCCTTAAGGTTTGACCAAACTGGTGGACCAGCCGATCCAGCAGTAGGACCAGTTTGACCTATCTGGTCAACCAGCTTCACCATGCTAGCTAACCAGTATGACCAGCTTGGTCAAAGGTGATCATGTTGACCCTGTGCTGGTCGAGGGCTAAGCTCTTGGGTATGTTTTCACCAGCTTCTTCAACCACATGACCATCAAAGACCAGTTTAGACCCTCTGAAACCAGCTACCAGCAAAAGCTGGACTTGGGCTGGGTTTTTCAGCAGGGTTCTTGTGGTGTGTGCATGTGGAACATCAACCGATCTGTTCAAAATGATGTCATTTCCTGAATATGCATAAACTGAATAATAACTGTGGGTGCTAACACTGAGACCAGTCAAACCAGTTAGATAATCCAACTGCATTTCCAACACTGTGCTTTAGAGGTGAGGCCTATCCTGCTGTAACACATTGCTGCCCACATCTGTCTGTAGGTGGCAGTGTTGTAGCAGACATCACAGCTGGGCTTAAAAGGTCCCCAGGCCTCTGTCTCGTACCGAGGACTATTGTGTCCTGACCATCCAGGACACACCAATCGACCCAGAACACACAATTTAGTTAACAGTTTTTTTCTAATAGCAATCTAATAACAATAGTGGAACCCATTTTTGATGCTTTGCAGAACCTCCTTTTTTAAAGTCTTAAAAGAATCATTTAAAACAGGGAATCCTTGTATCTTGTATCTGAGGAACCATTTGACTGAAGAACCCATGAAGAACCCCTTTTTAAGAGTCTAGAACAGCCGCATGACTCCACATGGCGATGGGAATTCTGGCATGATGGTCAAGCTAGGTTTTAATAAGCCGGGTCTGGTAGGGACAATGAAGGAATGTACACCAAATCTGCCATAACATTAAAACCACCCTCCCCAAGCTGCCAAAACAGCTCCGACTTGTCAAGGCATGGACTTTACGAGACCTCTAAAGGTCAAGATGTTACCTTTAAGGCCTGTAAATTGTGAGATGGGGCCTCCATGAGCTTCAGGGAGCCCGGTTGTCCTTCCTTGGAGCACTTTTGGCAAGTGTTGTCCCAAACGGATCAGTGCAATTGAAGTGGTTTCACTTTCCACATTTTATGAATATGTGTGTATAGATACAGTGCGTATACATAAAAAAGAAATCATGCATAATTCCCAGAATTCCCATATCGGTGCATCCCTAATTGGCTGTATTGGCTCATTTTGGATATAGTCATTTGTTGAATTTTCATTAGGGCTTAAAAACGGCTCATACAACTTCATATAGCGAGCGATCATTAGTGCAGCACCACTTCACTGTAGTCTCTGAACCAAGTCTAAAAGCCTGCCTGAAAAGCTCTTGAATATCTCTATATATTTATATATAGCTCTTGGTATTGAGATTGCTCAGGAGTGCTGAGTGTGTGTGTGTGTGTTTCTCTGTAGTTAATCCAGGCAGTATCTCGTGTGTATTGTCAGTTGAAGTTACCAATTAAATATACAATAAAAACACAGATTTAAACTAATTACAGAAAGTCTTTAGTCCTCAATCCTCTCTAATTAAACGTCCCGGCCTAAATTCCCTCTCTACCTTGTCCTACCTCTAACGTCATGTCACAAGTCATTGCAACACTCCACCATTTACAGTTATGACAGGTTACTTGTATTTCAGAGGTGGGCCAATGGAGCGTTAGGAGTCTTGCCAAAGGACTCTTATTGGTGTAGCACAGCAGAGCCACCCAGACTGGGAATCGAACCCCAGTCTCCCACATGGTGTGGTGTGGTAGCTCACTGGCAGGTAGTGGTGTTTTCTGTTGCGCCACACCAACCACCACCTCGTCACCTCCCTTTAACTCCAGCTCCCTGCACTTAACAAACAGGGGGTACCGGCCGGCCTCCTACCACAAGCAGTAGCCACCCGAACTCCAGCCCGAAGCTCACCGATTCTAAACCTAAAGAACCTCGTAGCTGATCCTCCTGATACCATGACCTCTTTGACCCCGTGTTTGTGAGATGGTGGCTCGGCCTTCTTCCACCTATGGAGGATCCTACGCCCAGCTATTAACGTGGTCCCCCTTTGCTCTGAGCTCTACCAGCAGCAGCAGGTCTGGAGCTCTGCTGCAGTTATTGAGTCAGTTGGAGGCTTTTCTGCACTCTGCTCTGAGCTCAGCACTCTGGTCTGGTCTGACAGACACTCGGTGGACACTGAGCTGCTCTCTGTGAGCTGTTCCTCCTAAACTCTTCCACTGTTCAATAATAACACCACTCACAGCTGATGGAGGAAGATCTAGGAGGGAAGGTCTAAATTTCACCAGCTGACTTGTTGTTTTTGGTGCAGCGGTGTCTCCTATTACATACAGAACCACGCTGGAGTTCAGGAAGCTCTTCAGAACCTCCCATTCTTTCACTGATGTGTCTAAGAAAGGCAGACTGCATGGCTAGGGGCTGGATTTTATACACCTGTTGTAATGGCACTGTGTCCGAATACTTTTTTTTCTTTCGGATCCTTAGTTGATCCTTATGTGTTCGGCTCTGTGACTGTAGAAAACATGTCGGCCGTGGTTCCATCTTCTCCCGTTCTATAGAAATGAAGCCAAAGCTCTCCGCCATGTTGGCAAATTTACAGGCAGATTCTAAGCAGTAGAGACCAGAAGGGGCCCAAACACGCATACTTATTTGGTAGACCTGCCCCCTTTTTCCAGGCCAGGCACGTGTCTCAGACCGTCTTCACTGAGCTTACACTGCTGAAGCAGAGCAGATTTTTTTATGGATGGTGGTGGATAAAGGCCCGGGTGCTTCAGTGTACTCCACAATATCTCTCTCCCTATGAAATGATGAAGCATCTGGTGCTGAGGTGGTAATATGAGGGGCCCCAAATAAAAATCCGCTTAGGGCCCCATAAAGGCTTGGGTCGCTAATTTTAAAATATGTAAATTTGCACGTTTTTGCTGCACACCCCTTATAACACCATACCCAGTCCTGCCCAGCGTAAGGTCATTAGTGCAGCGCTACCTCCCTCTAATCTGTGAACCGAGAGCCGAAATGGCCTGAATAAATGTGCTGCCTGTTCCCGTTCTCTGTGTTTAATCCAGACGGCTCTGCCGCCTCCTCCCGCTCCCTGTCAGAGAGTCTCTGCAGGTTCCTTCTGCTGACAGCCTGGGTCTGACCTCAGAAGCGCAGGCCTGAGCGTGGGCCAATTAGCAGGTGAGAACCTCTCAGCGGTTAATCCACACACACGGCCAGGGTCCAGCGCACCACCAGCGGGCTTATAGCTCTGACCTGAATAGCACGCGGCTCCAAAGGCACGGCTTTCACACCAACGCATGACAGCCTGCCTCGAATACCAGCGGCCTCGGAGGCTGTGCAGGTCGCCGTGCCCCTGCTAAGCTTCTGAGGCTCTGAGGTGTTTGTCTTACAGCATCGTCTTTCTTTCCATGTAGGCTACTGTGTGTGTGTGTGTGTGTGTGTCCGGACAAGTTCGCTGACATTGTAGAAAGGCGCACACGGATCAGGAAAAGTGTGACGATCAGCAGAATTAGAACAAATATGATATAAATAATAATATATTTATATTAGAATACAAAAATATATTTTTATATATATATTTTTATATAATATATAATTATCTGGCATAAAGCTGTGGTCACACTAGAATTTGCCTTGTGGAGTAGGCGTGACTGAAGCTGGACTGGAAGCCTGCTTACTAAGGCTTCCTCCATTGTGATGCAGTTAGCATGCTAACGTTAGCTAACTTACCAATCAGTTAAAACAAGAAGTTGAGGATTATTTCCGATAACCTACTTGCGAGATTACAGGGCTGCACATATAGGAAACCTGTGTTTAGCAAAACCGCTGTGATTGGATTTCTGGGTGGAGCAATTAGCAAGTAGCAGGCTGGCTAACATGGCTACATAAACATAAAGAATAAAACACTAGTGAACCCTATTATGCCAGATAATCATATACTCACCACGGTACAGTACCTCACACTAGTGTGTAGAACAGCCGTGATTGGCAGCAGTGGCTGATTTAGATTAGCTTATGTGTTCGGCTCAGTGACTGTATAAAACATGGCGGCCATGATTCCATCCTCTCCCGTTCTATAGAAATGAAGCCAAAGCTCTCCGCCATGTTGGCAAATGTACAGGCAGATTCTACGCAGTAGAGACCAGAAGGGGCCCAAACTCATCACTCAAACTTATTTGGTAGACCCACCCCCTTTTCCCAGGCCAGGCACGTATCTCAGACTGTCTTCATTGAGCTTTCAGTGCTGAAGTGGATTTTCCAAAAAGTGGATTTTCCTCTGGAATCTCTGCTGACAACCGGTCTCTTCCAGCAAAGGCTGTCAGTTATGTCATTTCTACGTGTAACCCCGCCTTCTTACGTTGTATCAGAATAAAGATTTCTGGGGAATATAAAAACTGAGCCCAGAATTTTTGTCACTGAAACATATGGGGAAGGGCGGCGCTACAGGTCTTACTGCAACCAGCCAGCAGAGGCGCTAGATCTCTAAAACTGAGTACCTGTACTATCACTCTACCACTACTCAGTCCACATGCTTCTTTCATTTTCAGTGACGGTTCTGTATCTTTCAGCTTGTCCAGAAATGCACGTGAAAAGTGTGTCCCTTTGGGTGGCGCAAAGTGGGAATTACACCTCCTGACTGTAGGGGAAGCCCAGGAGCAAGAAATGCCAATTCTCCCATATGGCTGCTTTAAGGCTGCAAAAATAATTAGCGCTCCTTCATGTAGATCACGGGAAGGCCTCAACGCTTCCCCCAGGGAACACCTGTGATTGGTCAGGAGGATGCTCACATCACATGAACAGAAGACATCCGGCGATTGGTTAGGAGCTCATTTACATCTTACAGTCTTCCGCGACGGCAACATGCTGACCTTTAATGTCTCAGGGATGGCGGTTAACGAACAACATGTGGTGTAGCCCTAATCTACAGGCTGCAGTAGACTGATCAAATGGACCAAGGCAGGCTGTGGCAAAGCTCCAGAGATTCACTTCAGGCAAATGTTCTCCAGTGGAGATTGTGTTTCGATGGGGAAAAATGAGAAGACTCACTCTGACCCTTTTGCCCATTACCATTTAGATGCAGACCAATGCGTTTGCGCCTCTTCGACCGTCTTTGGGTCACTCCTTATCGCCGGGCCGGGGTCACGGCCCTGTCCAAAGCCGTTCTCACTCGGGATATTGTGGCGATGTCCTGGATATAAAGAGCAGTCAGGCAAGAAGATCCCAAGGGAAGTCCGGGGCACAGGGCCATGCTTGGTTTAGTGACTCACTCACAACGTGTCAATGGAGACACAAACAATGTGAGTGGTTTGTGGGGGGGTTGGGGTTGGGGGCTTCGTGAAGCAAGGGAGGGGGAAAACTGACAAAAAAAAAAAAAAAACATCAGCGCATTAATATAAGGCCTCAGTGACTCTTCTATTTTGTCAAAATGACTCATGAAATATTCATGGCAATAATGGGGCGGATTATTCTAGTGCGGCGAAACCCGATCAGAATGGGTAATTGTATCTACTGCCTCTGCACGGGAGGACGGAGGGAGCGCTGGGGCGGCTGGGGGGGTGCAGACGAGAGGAAAACAGACGAGTCTCTAAATCAGGAACACGCAGCACTCAGTGTCAGTCTCGGCGAAGGCCGGGGAACACACTCTGTCACCGCGATGAAATGCAAAGTCAAGGATGGATGATATCCCGGTGTAATTAAATGATGTGGCAGCCCCTCTCCCTCGGCTGTTCTGATTTGCTGCGTGTCGCTCGTCTCCGCGACTGTACTCGGGCGGGGAAGCAGGCATGACTCTGGGTGAAGGGCTGTGTGCTGAAAAGCGTTGCGTAACGATAAACAAACAAGCAGGGCACGCCGGCAGTGGTTTCTGAACGAGAAATGCAAATGCGAGAACCTTTATTTTGACGGGGCGAAGACTTCCCGCGCGAAACCCACACACCGCTAGAGACTAAATACGTGCCCGTTCTCTCATCAGCGATATGGACGTACAGGGGTACGGTCCTGTCTTGAAAAAGTCAGATAATTATGTTGAGACTTGAGGAACGAAGGATGCACAGTGCTCGAATTGTAAAGTCAAAGGGGTTGTGGGTTCAAATGTTGGGGGGAGGGTGTGGACTAGTAATAGGCCTTTATTTATACATCGAAACTTGAGTAGGTAATCCGTCCCTTCTTCGCATATGCCAGCTTAGAAAGGCAGAAACGCCACCAGTGCAACGTCACCGGGCAACCAATGTGCTAGGAGGACAGCAGAGGGTACCTAGCATCACACCGGCTAGCAGATGCCCATGCTGGCCAGCATCATGCTGAAGTAATGTTGGGAGAGAGAAGGAGCCATCTACCCACCAGGAGAGAGCAAGGCTAGTTGTGCTCCCTCAGGCTCCGGCTGCTGATGGTAAGCAGCACGAATTGGGATTTGAACCAGCTATCCTGGAGTCGTAGTGGCAGCACATTTGTTTGCTTGACCACTTCTTAAAATGGTTCTTTGAGTGGTCAATGAGGCTTGATCCCCTGGATGGGTATGACTTAAGTAACCTCGAGCAACCTAACCACCCACCCATTGCTTCCTAGTTCTTCTATGGGATCGCTCAAAGCACCCAAAAATGTCAGCTTATCAGACCTGGATCTCGAACCCACAACCCTGTAATCATTAACCCAGTGCTCTATCCTATAGCAGTCCCTTCAACCAGAGTCCTGGGGATGTACAATCAGCAGACGGCACCTGTGTCGGCCAACATCGCTTAAGAGTCATGAAAGGAAAAGAGCGCCATCTACCCACCTGGAGAGAGAGCGCGGCCAATTGTGCTCTCTCAGACTCCGGCTGCTGATGGCAAACTGACATGGCTCGGGATTTGACCTTGCAACCTTCAGGCTGAAGTGGTAGCACAAAAGGACCCCTAGGCAACTTTGATGCAAGCTCAGATTTGGAGGGGAATATGACAGGTTTTCCATCCCATCCCATCCCATAATAATACCTCCCACACTCCCATATAAGACAGCTCAACACGCTTGGAGGAGAACACCAACACTGTCAGAGTCAGGCAACGGATGCCCACACTGTTTAGCATCATGCTAAGTCATGAGGGAGGGGAAAGGCCATCCTAATCGTCCTAAAAGAGCAAGGTCAGGTGTGCTTTCTGGACCATGGATGGCTGTGGCATTACCAGGGATTGGACCTATCCCAATGATAGGGCTAACACTTTGACCGTTGCGCCACTCAGGAGCTTTCAGTACACTGATACATTCTCTAGATGCTATTAGGCTACTTTGTGCTTCAACGTGGACACAATGTCTGTGCTGTGCCTATCCCTCACCCTCCTCTTTTTGTTATTTTAGCTTAGGTCATACTGATACGGCCCCCCCGCCCCCAGGTCTGCGAGGTGGTCCGATCCTGCGGGCCCTGATACAGGCATTATGTCCGTCACGGTGCTTAAACACAGGCAGGTAAGCTGGCCCCACCGTCACACTGCAGGCTAAAGCTAGCCTTCCGCATCAGATAAGGGTCCGGGCACGGGCTAATTCTACACAGTCTCAGTGGCTGCCTCTTGCAGGCCTTTTTCCCCTCTGTTGCTATCTCCATGATACGTGTACACATAACCTTAAACATAACCTTAAACATAACATGCACACACTATACGGACAAAAGTATTGGGACATTTGCTCATTCATTGTTTCCTCTGAAATCAAGGGTATTAAAAAGAGTCAAACCTGCTTTTGTTGGAGGAACTGTCTCTACTGTCCCGGGAAGAAGGCTTTCTACTAGATTTTGGTGGACAATTGCTGTGAGGATTTGATAGCACTCAGCGACAAGAGCGTTAGTGAGGTCAGGATGGTGGATGATCACCATCCCAACTCATCCCATTCAAAAGTACGTCCATTATTCCAGAGAAGACAGTTCTTCCACTGCTCCACAGCTCAATGCTGGGGGCTTTAGACCCGTTCTAGCCCACGCCTGGCATTATTAGGCAGGATGGGGATAATAGGTTCATGTTGATCTGCTTCGGGGAGTCCTATTCTATTGGCAATACTTCTTCTTCTACAGGAACCAGGGACTTTGCAAGCTTTTTGATATAATGTGAATCTGACAGTTGACTTTGACATCATGTCCAGATTGCGTGACGAATGGACCAATAGAAATGCTCCAATTGCCTTAGAACTGAAATATTTTACACTGACTTCCTGTAAAGTTGATTTTTTAATAATAAAGAAATATATATATATATATATGCACACACACACACACACACCGTGATAACGTGTTATCCCGTAGCTTCTGCCTCCTACAGACCTGCTAAGAAGCTTTGCAGAAATAGATGTTGCTTTTCAAGCTTTTCAGTAGCTGCTCATTTTTGCTTTCAGGTTCTGGGAAGATTTCAGCGCCGCTTGCCAACACTTATTTGTTTTTCAAAGAAAAATGTTTTAAAGTGAGACCCGAGAAAGGCGAGTTTCTATTTCCAGATTCGAAGCCCTGCTATCTGAAAAATGTGTTTGAGGGGAGAAAAGGCTTCTTTTTTATCTGCATGTCATGCATTTACATTATTTTTGCATTTTAGAAACATTAAGATCCAGGCTTGCATCATCCTGCAGAGCCAAACTGCCTCTCAGCTGCGTGCTATCACCATAAACATGCCTTTGCCAGTTAAGCACTTCGGTGCACGCTTTGAGATAGGTGTGCGCTTAGCTCGTAGAGTAGGCACTGTATATGCAGAGGGCGTAGGCTTTGAGGAAAGTCATCAGAGAGGAACCTTAAACAGCAGATGGTGGCCAGTAATGGGGTTTCCTTCCAGACTGCAGGATCATTCAATGACATTGAGGGGAGGAGGCGTGCTCTTCTTCGAAGGCCATCATACACTACAAAAGTGAGACCTGTGTGGCTGTGCTTTAGTCTGGCCTGCTGCATTATAACTAACCCCCCTGTGTGGAGGCTGTACTTTAGCCTGAATAGCTGCATTATAACTAACCCCCCTGTGTGGAGGCTGTGCTTTAGCCTGGCTAGCTGCATTATAGCTAACCCCCCTGTATGGAGGCTGTACTTTAGCTTGGCTAGCTGCATTATAACTAACCCCCCTGTATGGAGGCTGTACTTTAGCCTGGCCTGCTGCATTATAACTAACCCCCCAGTGTGGAGGCTGTATTTGAGCCTGGCTAGCTGCATTATAGCTAACCCCCCTGTATGGAGGCTGTATTTTAGCTTGGCTAGCTGCATTATAACTAACCCCACTGTATGGAGGCTGTACTTTAGCCTGAATAGCTGCATTATAGCTAACCCCCTTGTGTGGAGGCTGTTCTTTAGCCTGGCTAGCTGCATTATAACTAACCCCCCTGTATGGAGGCTGTACTTTAGCCTGGCTAGCTGCATTATAACTAACCCCCCTGTATGGAGGCTGTACTTTAGCTTGGCTAGCTGCATTATAACTAACCCCCCTGTATGGAGGCTGTACTTTAGCCTGGCCTGCTGCATTATAACTAACCCCCCAGTGTGGAGGCTGTATTTGAGCCTGGCTAGCTGCATTATAGCTAACCCCCCTGTATGGAGGCTGTATTTTAGCTTGGCTAGCTGCATTATAACTAACCCCACTGTATGGAGGCTGTACTTTAGCCTGAATAGCTGCATTATAGCTAACCCCCTTGTGTGGAGGCTGTTCTTTAGCCTGGCTAGCTGCATTATAACTAACCCCCCTGTATGGAGGCTGTACTTTAGCCTGGCTAGCTGCATTATAACTAACCCCCCTGTGTGGAGGCTGTACTTTAGCCTGAATAGCTGCATTATAGCTAACCCCCCTGTGTGGAAGCTGTGCTTTAGCCTGGCTAGCTGCATTATAACTAACCCCCCTGTATGGAGGCTGTACTTTAGCCTGGCTAGCTGCATTATAGCTAACCCCCCTGTGTGGAGGCTGTACTTTAGCCTGGCTAGCTGCATTATAACTAAACCCTGGTGTGTGGAGGCTGTGCTTTAGCCTGGCCTGCTGCATTATAACTAACCCCCCTGTGTGGAGGCTGTACTTTAGCCTGACTAGCTGCATTATAACTAACCCCCCTGTGTGGAGGCTGTTCTTTAGCCTGACTAGCTGCATTATAACTAACCCCCCTGTGTGGAGGCTGTTCTTTAGCCTGAATAGCTGCATTATAACTAACCCCCCTGTATGGAGGCTGTACTTTAGCCTGAATAGCTGCATTATAACTAACCCCCCTGTGTGGAGGCTGTACTTTAGCCTGAATAGCTGCATTATAACTAACCCCCCTGTGTGGAGGCTGTGCTTTAGCCTGGCTAGCTGCATTATAGCTAACCCCCCTGTGTGGAGGCTGTTCTTTAGCCTGGCTAGCTGCACTATAACTAACCCCCCTGTGTGGAGGCTGTACTTTAGCCTGAATAGCTGCATTATAACTAACCCCCCTGTATGGAGGCTGTATTTTAGCCTGGCTAGCTGCCTTATTACTAACTTATCCCACTTATTTTTGGGGAGCGTTCAATTTACCCATAATCTGTACCCTTCTTCCATCCCCATAACCTCCAGGTTGTGTAATCGCCCTGTCTCATGGCCAACCCTGGAGGTGGGGTCACCTAAATGTGACTAAATGTGTAATTTGAAATTCTTGCCTGCCGTAATTCTTCAGGTTCGGTGCCCCATTCCTCAGCATGTCCGGTCAGGCAAGTATTTACTGTGTGCCTTTAATAATAGATAGAACGCTGGAGCGTCTGTCACTTCAGCTTCGGGCTGATGAGTAATGGGCAGGTATCAGAGGGCCGAGCTGAAGATGCCCTCATGGTCCCTGGGCTTCTCCTCACACCGCTCAGCTCATCAGCTACCTGCCACTGCGGGGCATTAGTCATGAATGAGCTCCAAAATAATATCAAAGTCCGTAATGAGGTGAATTAATAAGCTTACACTCTAAGAAATGTGCCATGTAGTGTAGCCATCAGTGTTCAGTGTACCTTGAATTCCTTCCCGCCCCCTCCATGCACACACACACACACACACACACACACACACACTTCATCTCCACACATTTATATCTTCCACCTCTTCAAAACGAGGAACTAATGGCTGCCAAAATAAAAACTCAAACGCTACATGCTTCACAGCAGCTAGATTTTATGCTTTTGGGGACCTAATGTGGCATGCTACTGTAGGTCGTTATGATAATGGTCCTGCCAGCACAGACGCGGGGACTTGGCTTTGCTCGAAGCCCTTCATATCTCAAGTGCTCCTCAAGTATCTGGATGCTTTTTTCGTCGTTTCTGTAGCCCACACAGTCATCTGCAATCCATCCAGAACCTGTAGAGGCTCCAGAAACGAAAAAAACACTCCATATAGCACAAGGCTAACAAACCGAATCGGCACCAAAGAGTGCGTAACTGTCAAATAGTCCCAAAATAGCCTCCAGCACTGGATTATGAGCTTGGTCTCTGTCCTGGATATGGTTTGTTTGGTGCCGTCCTCATGGTACCTGACTCTACAAGCCTTCAAAACAAAGCTTCATCACACGTCCCTAGCTTAGTAGCAATGGCGGAAAGCACACATAAGTACATGGGAAACTACAAGGGTCAACAGCCCCGAAAAGCCTCCAGTGCCGGATCATGAGCTGGGTCTCTTACCCGGATATGGTCTGTTTGGTGCCGTCTCTGTGGTACAAGCCTGCATCACACAAGTAAAAGGCTCAGCCTTCCTTAGTCTAATGTCAAGGGCAGAAGGTGAACCTGCTGCAAATGTGGTGTGTAGCCAGCAGTCCTCAGGGACCTTAGCCCAGTCCTCATGGGCAGTGGCCTCCAGTTCACTGAGATTCTTGGGTTTGCTGCTGCAAATCTCACCGAAGATTTTCTAAGGGCTTTGAGTCAGGCAACTGGGTCGGTCACTCCAGAATCTTCCGGGACTTCTTCTGAAACCAAGGCTTGGCGGACTTACTGAGGTATGCTTGTTGAGCTAACTGTCCTGTTGCAAGGTCCAGTGCCGCTCAAACTTCAGCTTCCTCACAGAAGGCGTGAGGGTTTCTTCTAGGATTTCCTACAACTTGAGTGAAGCGATACTGGACGAGGTATGGTGGCGATGCTAACGCCACAGTAGTGATGCTTATAATAACACCCTGCTGGTGTGTTATTCAGTAGCTACAGGGACTTCTGTATGAACTGGTGGGGCTATTCTTTGGTACTAGAACTTTGTAATAGCACTTTCAGCTTATCAGTAGGCTATAGGCTGTTTAAGGGGTTAAATATATAATAAATAAGTATATAAAATATATAAAAACAATCGGGCCGGCTACGAAACTCAATAAACAAGTCCAGAAAGTCACATTATGTATCGTGTGTCGGCCGATACTCAGCATTGAGGTGCTCAGATTGAATCGGGGGGTAAAAACAGGGGCAAGCATGCATGGTATTCATCTCTTCTCATGTGTGCTCAAGTGCTGAGCACTGCCAAAGACTGACCCTGCTAACTAAACAGTTTTAAGGTGTATGTTGGCTCTGATAAGACGTGTTTGGTCCCTCTAGTCTGCACTGTCAGGCTTCTCGAGGAAGGATATTTCCCTCTGCTGTTCCAAAACCCAGAGTTATGAATATGCAAGTCAATTAATTTCCATCCATTACGGCGCCGTTATTGTGATTACTTCTGAAAACAAGCGCTGCGTTGCCTGCGGAAAACAGAAGTCTTGGCTCATTATTCTGTTTCCTTTGTGTACGTTTCCCTGAAGCGAGGCTCAAAGCACACCAATGCTATCAAGCGGACAGCCATTCGACATTAACATAGGGCGCCAACACTGGCAACGGAGGCTTCTGCCAATAGCAGATGGACAGATAATGCCGTCAGGATGGCTTCTTTAAGCCAGCTTCTCTAGTCATTTGATGATCCTGACTGATGCTAAGTGGTTCACAGGCCTCATGTTCCTGCTATCCCTGAAGACCACCACCTGGACACCAGACACCTGCTCATCCCAACCCAGCGTTTCTTCTGAAATCAAGGGTGTTAACAAGGAGTTTCCACTGGATGTTTAAACATGAGCATTAGCGAGGTCAGGTACCATATTAAAGTGCTGTTCCATAGCTTCACAGTCCAGCGCTGGGGGGTTCATACCCCCTAGCTAATGCTGGGCCCTGGGCATGGTGACCTGAAGCTCATGTTCGGCTGCTCCAGAACGTCCCATTCCATTAGGACCTCATTCATGATGCTCTTTTTGTGTTTGTATGTAATTGAATGCTTGTGTCAGCAAGGGTGCACCATAATTTCATGATTACAAGGGACGTCTGTATGTAAATGACCTCAACGCTTCTTGCCGTATCGCGTGGGAAAACACACCCACCCCTGAGCCTTGTTTCCTCTGTTGCATTGACTTCAGCACTTTCTAATGGAGGCGATGCTGCCTTAATTGAATCTGAGCTAATTTATACTCCACAGATGGTGCCTCGCCATGGCGTTGCCTAAACTGTGGTGGCAGCTTTATGGCTAATTTGTATTTATATTCTCTTCTGAAACAAACAGGGTTTTAGGTGGGGACGTGCTGCGGGGCGGTGGGCTCTTTAAGCAGGCAGGATTGATCTCTTCGGCAGCGGCGAGGCACCCAGGGCCCCTTTCAGGGACAGGGAAGGGATAAGGAGCCTTAGAAGCTCTGCTTAATTGAGGCTTAAACTTGGCCGCCTCCTCAGCCCCTGCCTGCATGACGGAGGTGCTTCTGAGAGTCGTGGTGGAAAAAACACAGACTTGTTTGTGGAGGAGGTGGAGGAGGTGGAGGAGGTTGGGGGGGGTGTTCTAGTTCAGCTTCTTCCAGGCCATTAATCTCATTTCATTTCCAGTCCAGATCCCTATTAACGATAACCTGGCACACAACGTTGAATCCCATTTGCACATCATTTGTGGAATGTGAAGATTGAATAAAGCAGAAGCAGCGCTCTGAATGGCCAACACCCATCAACACACACACACACACACACACACACACACACACATGCAAGGGTTTGTCCCAGGGGGTAACTTATTAAATGTTGTTATTGAATGTCAGTTGATTGATTTGGGTGAAGGACCCATTTGGGACATAATCGTACCAATTTGGTACCACCTGTTGTAGCGCCCCCTTGCCCTAGCAATGCTCCCGACACTAGGAGGGTGAAGACTTACACACTTACAAGTCAGCCTCCACCTCTTTTTCTAAATGCGGGATCTCCCAAGCTCCACTGCACCAGCTAATGGAAGCCTGTGCCAGCCAACATTGCTTATCAGTGATGAGGGGAGAGAGCGCCATCATTGTGCTCTCTCTGACCCTGGCTGCTGATGGCAAAGCAGTATAGCTCTAGATGCGAACTCCGAACCCCTGGGCCATAGTGGTAGTCTGCAGAACCACTCAGAGCCCCACTAGGACCAAGGAGCATCGATCAAGGAGCACGGTATAGAGTGATCAGCTTTAGCCTAGGCCCAGCAAGGCCCAGCAATGCCTCCACTTCCTCCAACAGCTGAGGAGGGTCAACCTGACACGACAGCTCCTCTGCAACTTCTACAGGTTCACTGTGGAGAGCTGCAACACTGCTGCTGAACACAAGGCCCTGCAGAGAGTGATGAAAAGCTGTGCCACTGCCCCTCCTTCTATAGGTTGGGATGTAAGATGAAGCCCCTCCTCCTTACTTAGTTACGACCCAGGTCTGCTTGCTCTGCAAGTTCACCAAAGTACATTTGGTCAAATGTAAAAGCTGTTTTTGAGCCTGAAAGTGCTTTTCTTCGACGCTTGATTATTTAAATGCAAGGAGAATAAGGAAAAGCAAGAAACGGATAAACCTGAGTCCTATAAATTTAGCAAAAATATGCCCAGAAAAGAGACTTTGCGTAAATGCATAAGCGATCCACGGCTCGAATGGAATTCGCCTGTGAACGTGAACCAGTGATCATGAATCATGCCCCTAAATGAGTCCAGAAACAACTAGCTTAATCATGCTAACTAGGCTAATGCATGCTATAACACTGTTCATGGATTTATTGCCATGTAGCGCTACACTGACAGAGATGCTAACAGTTTTGCATGGTGAACCCAGTGCCTTCTTCCATTGTCTTTAAATGCTAACCGCGGCAAAGCCTGACTTCTGCCAGAAAATAAAAGCTTAGGAAACAGAATAGGGGTCAAATAGTTTGCATTGCTTTTCACTCAATATTTAAAATATTAAAATGTAGTCAGATGTTTTTAACATCATTGAGATGCTGTTCACAAGCTCTTTAGTATCAACCAATGAAACATGCAGAATCATGCAGAAACACACTCCCGCTCGTGCCTCCCTTTGCCTCGTCAAATGCTGCCCTGCTTGTGGTCAGCCTGGATATGTGATATTGATTCAGCTTCATGAATTATGCATCTGTCTAATTATAAACATATGCATTTCTGATCCTGTATTTTTTATGGCTTCTGGCATCTCGGTAAACCTTGCTGATGCATGTGGCCCGTCGTCTTTAAATCTCTTAGCCTTGCTGTCGTCACTGTCAGGCTCCTTTGTGATAACACCAGCAGGATGCTGATGCTGATGCTGATGCTCGTGACAAGCACAACAGACTCAGGCTTTGCTTGTGGTGCGTAGAGCAAACATTATGATCTCCTGCCTAACATGCTGTTGGTCCTCCACTAGCCACCAAAACAGCTCCGACCTGCTGAGGCAAGGACTGCACAGGACCTCGGAAAGATCCTCATGGTGTCTAGAACTAAGACAGCAGCTCTTTTTCCAAGCAAGGGAATCCTGAGAAAGGTTCCCACATAGGCCCTTTAGATGTAAGGATGGTTACAGCTAAAGCTACTCTAAAAGGGTAGGGTTTTCTTACAAGGGCATAAACAGGTCCAGCAGAAAACAGTAGATCTTACCTGTTTCACTCAGATGTTTGATTGGACTGAGGACTTCCGTTCTCAATGTGCTCCATAATACTGATGGCTTCACGATTAACTCTAATTTGACCTAATTTTTCTTCTCTGATTACGCAATTCCCAATTATCCGAGCTCCCCCTATCGCTAGCAAGGCCCCCAACACCGAAGGAGGGTGAAGACAAGCCCATGACTCCGGAATCAGAGAATTCCATGGCTCCCCAGCCCTGAAACAACGGCTAACAGACAACTGTGCTGACCATCATCATACTAGGAGTCATTTGCCCTGTTAAAAGTCTAAGATCCTTGGGGACCTTTTGGAGGTTCTTGAGTTTTAAACTGTGGTGAAACCTCTCATAGGGCTGTGAGGAACCGTCAAGGAACCTTTTTTCTTCTTCTATCACCCTTCTCCACAGTTTCAACCTGAAGAACCACGAAAAGTTCCTCAAGGATCTCAAGGATACTTATAACAGCGTGGGGAGGAAGCGCCATTAGCCCACCCCACAGAGAGCAAGGCCAGTTGTGCTCTCTCCGGCTGCGGCTGCTGATGGCAAAGCGGCATGCCAAGCAATATCCTCCTTCAGCAGAACTTTTGACTGGCTCTGCGGAGCTTGGGAGAAATCCTAAACCTCCAGAAATCCTCATTCCAGGGCTTTTAATCACATGTGACAGCTGGTGTAGGTGTAGTTTGTCTTTAAATACAGCCCCTGCCGTTTACGAGTGTGCTGCTGTTCTCTTATCTGATGAAACCGATGATGAAACTTATCTTCCATCGACCTTCTCAAACGAGTTCTCTGTGATTTTGGGAAGCGTTTTCTTTGTCTTCTTTCCTTCAGTCCTGTTTTTCTTTTCCTTCCCCCAATTATCCAGAACCCCCCACCCCCGTCCGTTCCAGAGAAGGGCAGGCGGATAAATGCCGGGTGCACGCTCATGTGGATGAAATGCTCATCGCTCACTGTGAAGCGAACAGAAGTGTGGGAGTCTAACGGCACGCTGCGCTTCGCACGCCGCGGATTAAAGCGGGAGCGCGGAACGATGCGAGGCAGCCGATGCGTAACTGAAGCGGCGAAAATAGATCGTTTTTCTTATTTCTCGCGCTCTCATCTATCTCCTTTTCCTATTAGGTGGGTAATGTTGGCTCACTAATGCGAGCTGATCTATCCACATCAGACATGTAATGGAAGGTTTTCCCCCTTTTATTTAATGGGGCTATAAACATCATCAATTTGAGTTTACGTGAATGCGAACAGGCAAATTACTGGTAATTGAATTCTTCCATTGCCCCGTGATTATCTGAGGCCTGTAATAATGTGACCTTCTCTAGGCATGTGCGAGTTATTCATCGCAGCTAATGTTTCTCCCTGCTCTGCAGAATGCCCTTTTGTGTGACGAAGCCGTTAATGCATGAGAGCTGACTGGTTGGAGAGCGTGAGCGGATGGAGGGCTGGATGTCTGGGGGCACGTGCGTCTGTGTGGATACGAGTGAATGTAAACCTTCGTCCCTTTGAACGTATTTTTAACACCTGGACATTTGATCTGGGACATGCTGACCTAACTAACCTCACTCGTGTGGGGCTGAATGCAATCAAATCCTCACAGCAATACAGCAGGGCTTCTTCCCTGGACTGTTGGAGTCACTGTCTCTACTTTTTAACCCCCTTGATTTTGCAAGAAATGATAAATGAGCAGGTGTCCCAATACTTTTGTCCATTTAGTGTGTAATACAAATGAGCTGCGTCCGCAGGTCCAGACGAGGTATAAAAACAAATGTGTGTGTGTGTGTGTGTGAGAGAGAGTGAGTGAGTGTCTGCGTTGGTCTGTCTTCAGGTGTGTGTTGGCAGTACAGTGGCCCTGTGTGACAGCTGTTCAATAGGCCGGATGCCGCGTGGGCCGATGGAACGTTTATCTTATACAGCATCTTATCTACTCAGCTCTTCACTGAGGAAGTGTCAGCCATTAATCAGCTTCATCAGTAGTTAACACAGCCCCCTGCACCGCACACACCCACACACACTATACACACCATCTCTTCATTTCATACAGTATAATACACATACAGTGCAATGCACAGAATACCACTACACTCACATTATAAACTTTATACCCTACCATTATACTACACACACACACACTGGCCTTGTACTTCTCACACAGCCAGCAGCAGAGTGGACCGTTTCATCAGCTCCTCAAGCTGCAATGCGGTCGGTTCCGTCAATCCCACACACACTGTCTCCACACTTATATGGGTATCTGCTTCACGTCTGTTATCCTGATTGTCACAGGAATTGGGTGATGCATCAGGAAAGGGGTTTAGCCAGCTGGATTCATTAGATTATTATAAATGTAGTGTTTTTACTTATAGATTATGATTCCATAAACTCAAAATAAAAGAGGCTACTCAAAAAATAAAGGGGCTTCAAATGGGTCCTTGAGGGATGCCACTTTTGGTTCCACCAAGAACAATGTGGCTTATTTATCATCTGTTGTTCGAAAGCTTCTCCACTTGTAAATGATTTAGCAGACAGTGGAACAGCTGTTTTTTAGAACAGATAGTAGAGAGATATTGTGAATGAGGCCCCATGACTGGAATTAAGATGTGCGAGTGTGCAGAAGCTTTAAAGCAGCAGTATGTAAATTTTGTTCATCTTAAAGTAGCACCTTCGAAATCATGATGGCGCTCCACTGACTTGTAACTTTACCCTTTAGTAGCATTAAAGCGTGAAATTCCATTTCCCAGCTGTAGGGGGAGCCCAGCAGCAAGAAAAGCCAATTTTCCATAGCGTTGCTTTAAACTGGGAAGGAAGATTTACTTAGAGTGAATCATTAATAGGTTCTTCATAAGGGCTCAGAGTGGCCCAGTGGACTATGACCCTAAGGTCGCTGGATTAAATCCTGGGTCATGCAATTATTAACCTAGCTTTGTAAAGGTTTTTTTTTTTATTCTGCACATGACTCTGGAATTGTAGACATTTGTGAAAGTAGTGTTAAGCTAAGCTAACTAGTAAAGAATGAACGAATGCTTCAACTTACACCGAGAAACAAAACGCAGTGGACTAAGCTAACGTTAACTATGAAACCCTATGGCTAACCCTAGTTAGCCAAATTGTTCAGCTTTAAAAAAGCATAAATAGACCAAGAGACTGTGGTTAACTGGTTCCAGCCCTGCTCAAACAACAAGCTGGTTAAGTCGGTCAACTATCAGAGCTCTTCATCAACATAGGGTATGTTTTAGCTTGAGTTAGGTTAGCTTGTGTATTAGCAGGATCGTCCTGACCCAGGCAGATAGCCAGTATGGTCAAACCTGACCACGCTGGTTGACTAGCATGACTAGCGTGATCAAGCATGACCACACTCTACTGGTCAAGAGCTGGTCAACCATCTAGCTTACCAGCATTCGGTATGTTTTTGCCTGGATGGCCAGCTTTTCGACTACTTTGACCGCCAAAGACCAGCTTAGACCATCTGATTCTTCAGCTTTTTTTTTTTAAGCAGATGGAAAATGAACTACAATCATAACTTTTTAAGCTCTGCTGGTGAACAGCAGCTAAATAGCACATTTATTTCTGGTTCCAGAAGCTCTGTGTAATTGGTATCGGTGTTTGTAGTCTGTAAAGTCTATAATTTTTTTTTTTGCAAGATGCAAGACTCTGGAGCTCTGACTTGAGCAGTGCTCTGTGGCTTTCTTGATGTCTTCTCCTTCTTTTCTATGATGTTAATCATGATTCAGTTTTAGGCTCGGGCCGTGCCATTTTTAACTCGGCAGCGGCGGTACACTGTGACAGAGATTGAGGACCACTGTCCAACATTTTGTAACTCATAATCCTTTATATAGGCTGTAAGAGTGCCTCTGGTGCGTTTCAGATTAATGCCTCCACCTGGCTATGAAATGTGTTCGCCTGAATTATTTATTCCGTTTCCTTCCTTACTTCCTCCCCACCTTTATTCCCGGGTTTTATTTTAGGCCCCTAAGATCTGTTCAGTCGGCCCCACCAGAAAGAGAAACATTTCTCACCCGAAAATCCTCAGCCTAAAACCAAAGCGACTGCCCTGCGCAGTGGACGACAGCAGGCTTGGGCTAATGGCTTTTTCATCCTGTCTACTTTACTACAGGCGAGTGGCCTAAAAATGCGGTGGTTATTCAACGGATTGATGTGGAGCGGTTATGCTAGCGGTCAATATTGTGCTAACACGTTCTGTGCACGTCTTTCTGACCATTTCTGGTCGTGTTGCAGTGCATGGATGCTAAAGGAGTGGCTAAAACGGCTAAAAAAAGGCTAAAAGCTAATGCTAGGTTGACTGAAGAAGGCAGGAAGGCCGACCAGAGGAAGCTGAGGAAGCAAGCGACTGCTAGGCTGAAAGCTAACCTAATTAACTCGCTTACCCTAGCTAATTGGCTAGCGTTAGCTAGCTAGGCTAACATTATTTAGCTATTACTAAGTACGTAGGTAAAAAACAACTATGTAAAGATGTAGTGGAGCACAAGCATCCCGAGATTCAGAGTTTCTTGAGTTCCAAGTAGAAAATTTCGACTGGAACGTCCCCTAACGTAAAGTATTTCCTACTCGGTAAGTCAGAAGAGCCTCACCAACCCCAAGGATCAATATCCAAGATGGCCGCACCACACACCGACAGTCATGAAAGCAGTAGTGTTATAAAGTTTAAAAGCACTTAAATTAGTCGTACACACAGTACTGTTTCCATAGTGTTTGCATACTCGAATTACGCAATACCACCAGGGGGCCCCCAAGAGCGCCAAGATATCATGATAAAAAATCTATATTTTAAAAATGACATTAAATAATAAGACAAAATGGTATTACACAGGTAACAGCGTAATGTTTTATACTAGTGTATTTTCATAGTTGGCTCGCCAATACTAGGTTAATCAGCTCCTGCAGTGGGTGGTCGATCAAGGCCCGACGCTTCAGCTTTTGTGCAATATCTCTCTCTCTATGGAATGATGAAGCATCTGGGTGGTGGTGGTATGAGGGGCCCCAAATTCAAATCTGCTTGAAGCCCCATAAAGGCTTGGGCCAGCCCTGGGTTTTTGAATGTGCACAATACCTTTACAATGCGTTTTTTTTTAACTGATATCGCTAACAATGCTAACTGCTAACTTGAGACATAAAAAAATATGTATTTTTGTTAGATTCACCATAAAACACCAGTAAATTATTGCTTTTTATAATTTATAATTTTATAATTAATAATTTTTTTTTTTTTGGAATGGTCTTCAAATGATCTGAATGTCCAACTTCCAAGGTAAATGCAATGGAGCATTAGTCCCACCCTGTGGAAATGTTGGCGTTCCCTAAGGGATATGACAGCGCCCAAATATTCTTCCAAATAACGAGACAAGACAGGACTCAACTCTGGGTCGGCTTTTCGAAGAGCTAGCTGGAGTATGCAGTCATTAACACCCCTTTATTAGCTGATATGGGCTTTTTTTTAGAGCAGGAGATGCACTAAAATGTGCAGAGCAGTAACTTTATGGCTCTGTTTGGTAATCATCTTTCTGTAAAAAAAAAAAATCTCCCAAAATTTGTGTTGTAAAATGTATTTAACAGACAATTTTCATACACTGCAATAATATATTCGATAAAATAATATTCATAAAATTCCATATGCCCCCACTGTACCATCCTCTCTCTTTTTAGCTGCGGAAATTGAAATGTCAAAATATAATATTAATTATTATTATCTAAATATTACTTCTTTTTAATGTTTTATTGCCTGATTTTAGGCCTAACTGTAAGCGTCCTAGCTTCAGCATTTTCTTACCCCCACTGTAGCCCACTGTTATGTGTCTCTATAATAGATCCCTCACTCCTCTCGTCTTTCTCTGCAGCATAATTAATTAGCTGTGCCGCATTATCTCAGGCAGGGCAATTGGAGACAGAAGGATTTGCTGAGTGTTTAAGTGCTGTTGCTGGAGAACGGCCCTGCTGAATAAAATGGACTCAGCATCGACTCGCGGGCATCACACTGCTTTCCCCTTGAATGAGGAAAAGGGAGAGAACTTAGTCCCGCTGTTAAACAGGTACGGAAAGCGTGGAGGAAAAGCCACCCAGGAGGTGTAAGATTGCTTTCCTAATGCAGCGTGTTCCTACAGAGCGCACTGGTATAAAAGACCAGCGCAGCGTGAGCTACGGTGCTACAGGTAGCGTACCAGACAGTGTGAGTGTCATGATGCTACAGGTAGCGTATGAATGGAAAAAGCTTCTCATTGCCCGTTTTATTCATGTCCTTGGCTCTTAGCGAAGATGAGCTTTTTGAAGAATGCTGCCACTGCTGCGGCACATTCAGTACAGAGGCAGGTTGGACGCCTACACTGGCTGGTGGTATGTTCTTGACTATGTTCAGTTAAACCTTTGCAGTTTGAAATGTTTAAAATTTTAACTTCATCAGTCCACAGGACAGAATTTGAAACCCTCTGATGCAGAATTTTGTCGTGATTATCTAGGAAAAGTTTTTTCTTCCTGACCCTTCAATGACAACAGGATCTCATAAAATTCGTACATATACGACTACAGTGCACCCCAAGAAATTTGTAACATTTGCAAGATGTTTCAGACAAAAAAAATAAAATAATAATCACCTTGTGTGTTTAAGGTGGTAGTATGTTCAGATTCCTGCAGATGGCGCTGCACGAGGATTATCAGACTATAAAAATACCTGTAGGATGTGTGGCAGGACTCATTCTTTGAGAATACTTTAAGACGAGTACACTGCGGTGAGTGTCTCGTTGGATGTGTGGAAAATGGGTGGCAAAGCAGATGTTAATAATTGGCCAAAATGAGTGACTGCATTTGGGCGTGGCCAAAGACCATAGTGTGAAAAGCCATAGCTGAAATGTTTATGGAGGGGTACGGTCATACGGGTCTAGCAGCAGTGGCAAAAATCCCAGACTACTGGAAATTCTCCTCATTCTATTCATTTCGTCATACTGTTGCGTGCCACTCTGCTCCATATGTCCATGGTATGCAGTTCCCTGTGAGGAGATCTTTCAGAAATTGGTGGTGATGATCCTGTCTTGACATCTAGAACCAATTCTTGCCTGGAAGCGAAACGATTTTCCTTTATGAGCTTTGAAACTTGTCAGTCAGTTTCGTCTTTCGGCCACAGTTCCGACGAGACTTCTCCTGTTCTGTGGGCATCAGTTATTAGCATTTTTAGAGTACTAGGCAGCTGCTTAGAGGAGCTATCCATTTGAGGGTGCTACATGCATGCAAGACAGTCTGGATCTATTCATGTCCTTGGCTTTTAGCAAAAAACTTTCTGAACTTTCTGAAGAATGCTGCCACTGCTGCAATACATGCAATTCAAAAGCATGGCACATTCATATGGCCAGTAAAAGTAGATAAGGCTTTCCGACGGTAGCTGTTGAAAGCTATTCATTTTTTAACATATAATTTTTTCCACTTAACCAAAAGGTCATTACACTGTCAAAACACTGCTATACGGTTGCTGTAATGAAGCAACGTTGGTATTACCGCCGACTGTGCACCAGCAGTCCATATAAATTGTGACAAACCTCAAGGTTATCCAGCCTAGGACAGCCACCCGAGAGCAGAGGCTCATGGAGGGTGAAAGTAAACTCAGAGGGCTTTTTGTTTTGCCTTGTTTGTAACATAAATCAAGGACTCGGGAATGAAATTAAAGGTTTAGTTCAGCCTCTGATTTGTGCTGAAAAATACAGCCATAAACAACAAGTGCCCTTGTGCTCTGGGCAGCTGCCTGTGAGCTTAAGAACGCAGCAAAGGCCCAGCCACGAATCAAGGAAAGAACACCACCATGGTCAACACTAGATGTTGTAGACGTTGTGTTAACCAGTAGGGAACATAGCGAGCATACTAACCAGTGTCCAGAGTGTCCAGGCCTACTCCCTAATTCCCACTGAACTGAGTTCAACTGAAAACCCATCAAAAATGATTGATTACAGATATTGGAATCTTGAGTATTGGCCAATATTAATATTTATTTCTGTCCACTTTTAAGGAAAGTATAAACAGGGAGTCCCCTCCGACTGGCTGTATGCATATTAGAACGCTGCTGGTCATTAGTAGACAGCATCCCAGCCAAAGTGCCACTTTCCCTTTCAATCTTAACTCCCAAGTGATGCCATCACTACCTCAGGGCTTCTTTTGGCAGCGACATATTAGAAAGGTGGCCACACAATCAAGACAACCCTAGGCTAAGAGGGTCCTAAGACCTTTAGGGTGACTGCTGTTAGTAACTCTGAGAAGCTGGCCCCTATTTAGGAAGTTGTAGTGCGTCCTGATTGGCCCTGTAAATAACCTTTTAGCTAATCAATCTAACAAGCTCCACCTGGGCTCCACGGCGATGGCTGACGCTCACTTCTTCTATGAAATGTGTGTAGGCCAAGAGTGCACAGAACTACTTTCCTAGAGATCCGCCACCCTGCAGAGTTTAATGGGATACATCTGGCTGTGATGTTTAGATGCTCCTGAGGACTTTGATTAGCCAGATCAGCTGCTGTGTTTGGTTTGGGCTCCAATCAAGAGAAGATCTGAAATCCTAAAAATGTTGGCCAGATGTGGAAAATTAAGCTCCCAGACACTTTTCTTTTTGGAAGTTTTGGAAGTCATGGTGTGGAAATGGTACCTTCACAGGAGAAGGAACTTTAATGCGTGTTTCTGTAGGAATTTATTATTATATGTTGGTCCATTTAGTGGAACTGTGGGTGACAGACTGTCAAATATGACATATGTTTTCTCTGACTGGCAATAAAAAAAAACTGGGACACTGACTGACTAATTTAAGGGTGTATTCACTCTTGTCCCATATATACAAGTCCGCACCCAGGACCATTTCTGAGCTAGTTTGAGGAAGGGGCTGATTATCGCTGGTTTGCTGGTTGAAGAATTCCATATAAACCGTGGATCAATTATGCAATTTCCAAGAACAAGACCAGCCAAGCCACTTTCCCACTGTTTTTTCAGGCTCATTTAGTAGACTGTGTCATCCAGGTTGGCTTACTCTTAGTAGTCTTTCAGTCGAGCTCAGCACCCCCAAACTGTGGCTTTCTTAAATGCACATGGGGGAAAGAGCTTATTTGGCCGTGTACTAGATACACACAGAACAGAAATTTGACACATCAGACACCTTACTGTCAACATTTAGAAATACCATGGTAAATATCAAGTAAATATAAGTCTTTAACTACTGCGATGGAATCTACTGAGTATCAAGGCTCAGATATAGTGATTTTCTCAAACGTTGGGATGCCTATAGCTATCCCCACTCCAGGTTTTGACTTGACAGGGATGAAATACTTGTTTTTTCGCAAAAAAAAAAAAACATCCTGCATCCTGCATCCTACAAAGCTGTGATTTTAGGACTCCCTCTAGATCTACCCTCCTGCAGAGTTTTGTTCCAGCCTTAATCTACTTCAGTCCTCCAGCTAATCAAGATCTTTGCAAGCATCGGCAAATCAGTGCCAGGTGTGTCAGATTAGGGCTGAAAGCAGAGCACTGCAGGATGTTAAGGCTGCGTTAAAATGGTTCGATAAATGTGGCTTTTTCCTTCCGTGCAACCTTTCCTTCACCTCACTCGAAAATGTCACAGGGGTCACGAGTAACTGCCACCGGTAAAAACGAGACCATGGAGCATTGAAATGGCAGTTGAGAAGAAATGAGTAATTAAGTGAGGCTGATTGAAACAAACATGAAACAGACGTGCTCTGCGCGGGCTATGAATTCATATCGCACATGAATGTTATGAGGGTCAAGAGTGGATGTTGAGATCGGTGACCTTTTATAGATCTAACATCACGATGCCTTCCATCCTGGAATATCTTCAGCCTCTTCTGCTGCTGAGTTTTGGCAGGCCTTCACCAAAGTCATGATCAGGACCATGGGACTTTGGTCTCATGCAAAACACAAATCTTTGGGAAGACCACCGGGGTCAAACTGGCCTTGCTAATTAGCAAGAAGATCACATTGGGTTCCACCTCCATCAGCCAGGAACCGAAGGCCGAGGCTGCAGTGGGCACTTTCTCAGTCCGGTTAAATAGGACTTAACAGTGATCACATTCGGATGCAGACCAAAACAAACACCCCAAGACCCCTGTGAGGAGAGGGTCTCGGTCCGGTCTGGTCCAGTCCCAAACAAACTCTTAAACGGTTCGACCCAAACTATCAGGCGTAGTCGGCATGTTTAAGCTAAACAGCTCCCATAGCCAGGTGTTAGGGTGTTAACCTGGTAGCCAGGTGTTAACCTGGTATACTGACCCAATGCCATCTCTACCGTTGCTCCAGGTTGGCCATGGGACTTGCCTTGGCCTTCACCATAGTCATGATCATGGGACTTTGGTCTCATGCAAAACACAAATCTTTGGGAAGACCACCGGGGTCAAACTGGCCTTGCTAATTAGCAAGACGACCACATTGGGTCCCACTTCCATCAGCCAGGAACCGAAGGCCGAGGCTGCAGTGGGCACTTTTTTATAGTCCGCTTAAATTGGACTCTGGTTCACAGATGACCGTGATCATATTCATATGCAGACCCCTGAGAGGAGCTGGTCTCGGTCCGGTCCGGTCCCAAACAAACTCTTAAAACAAAAACTTAAATGGTTCACATTTGTGGCGAGAACATGATCCGACCTCAACCCGACCCAAACTATCAGATGTACTTGTCAACTTTGAGCTAAACAGCTCCCATAGCCAGGTGTTAACCTGATATACTGACCCAATGCCATCTCTGCCGTATCTCCAGGTTAAACTGCACAGAAATATGCAGCTCTAGTCCAGAACACAGGACCTTCTTCCTGTATCTATTCCCTTGTTCATGAGGTTCTGGGCCCGTCACATCAAAAATACTAGTAAATATGTGGTACATCTCAAGGATCTTTGCCAGACAGGGTCACATGAGAGGCTACATGAAACATAATAGAGGTCGTTTTGGGCCCAGAATCCCCATTGCTGAAACACTATTGACCATTCTATGCAGCCAATGGCGCTTGGGCAAAACTAAGCTTGCCTGGGTTTTCTTTCTTTTCTGTTCTAGATTGATGAAATGCTATTGATGTGGGCGAGCTACGGCCACCTGTTGTGCTGGACCACCACAGCTGAAGATGGAACAGAAGAGAAGCCTGTTGATGATGCAGGCAGTCAAAATGACTCTCCATTATTCCCCAGTGAACAAGCCAACGGCGACAGTGGCAAGGATAAACTCCTTCAAAGCTGGAGGAAGAAACCTTGGGAGGAACCAAGACTCACAACGGAGACCCGACCCGACCTCCTCTGATCAGAAGTATTTATAAATTATTGATTAAAAAAGTTCTCTGATCATAATTATAATATAATAATCATGGTGTAGTAGAACTTAATTAATGGTAATTAATAGTGCTAATATTAATAATGGCCATTATTTTTTTTTTAAATAGAGTCCATTTAGGTTTTAACATGGTCATTAGACAGGTAGCAGTGGTAGGAGGGTGTGCCGCTGGTCTGGCATGAGTGGTGGAGAGTGGTGGGCCTGCTGGTGAGCTCGGACTGGTAGGTGGCAGCTGGTCTGACGCAGGTGGAGGGGACCTCAGTAGGCAGTCTTCCAGCAGGTCGGGCTGGGTGACCATTTACTCGGAGAAGGTAAAGAGACAGAGCAGGTCTGACTATAACAGCCTGATAATGGAAAGGAGATAGCCAGAAGGTATGAATGACCCGGCACCGGCGTCTCGCTTTGTTGACCTGTTGGGCTGTAGACCACAGTTTCATGGAAGAAGTGAAGCCGGCGTGACGTAGCCGTCGCAGTATGGTCCTTGACATTGATCTATTCGCGCCGCTGCTGCAGGAGCTTTCTCCCTGGGAAGCGTAGCAGAGGGAAGTAAGTAGGGGCTTTATTGGTTTCCTCGGTTGCAATGGCGCTGTAATGTATTGTACTTCCCCGCAGCGCTCATCATCATTATGTTCAGATTTGCATTGCTGTGCAATACATGCATTATGTATTAGACTAAAAGCAAAAACAGTTTACACCGCTGTCACGTCAAAACATGGCTCAGCTACTGTGTTTTCAGCTTTTTAACTTAATAGTTAATGTTGCATGAAAAGTAAAGTTACAAAAACAGAGGAAGGGAGGAATAATTGCAGCGCGCCACATTTGTTCAGACGCAAATCATCGCAAAAAAAGGCATAGAGCTGGACCACATGACACAAATATCATAACGCAATACAGTGAATGCAAAAATATGGACATCCCAAGAGATCTGAGCTGTCGAGATAAACAATTACTAAGGTTTCAGACCTTAATTAGCTTGTTACAGTACAGCTATGGTCTAACTGCAATCATCGCAACATGATCTCACATAGAAATATCTGGACAAAAGTATTGGGACGCCTGCTCATTCATTGTTTCTTTGGAAATCAAGGGTATTAAAAAGAGTTTATCCAGCTTTTGTTGGAGTAACTGTCTCTCCTGTCCAGGGAAGAAGGTTTCTGCTAGATTTTGGAGGAGAATTTGCTGTGAGGATTTGATTGCATTGTTAATGAGGTCAGGATTTTGGATGATGATCACCACCCTGCCTCATCCTGCCAACTCTCCAACACATCCCAAAAGTACTGGATGGAGCACAGTCATCATTCCAGAGAGAGGAAGAACCTTTGACGAGCCTGTCTGCTCTCCAAAAAGCATTAGAAGTGATGCCATGCCATGCCGAAGTCCTTACAGGCAAGTCTGTTCAGTCGGCAGCCATCTTTGCAAAGTCGCCGGGCAGTTATTTTCAGGCATACGAGTCCAGGCTTTTATTTCTTTGAATGGAGAGAGACCAAACTACTGGAAACTGAAAGTCAGAAACTCACGAGTAGTTTGTGGCATTCGGCTTGTCCTGGTTACTGCACTGCACTGATCCCCCCCTCTAGGCTTTCCCCACTAGCACGGTGAGCCTGGCATTAGGCATGGTGCCCGTAGGTTCATGTTGATCTGCTCCATAGAGGCCTATTCTATTGGCAGCACTTCTCTACAGGCACTAGACAAGCTGTGTGTGTTTTTGTGTGCATTTGCACTTCCGCACTAGCAATAAGTACAATACAAGGGGTGTCCACATATTTTAGACATACAATGTAGATGCTGTTGCTTGGTCATGTTGAACATACCCATGAAGGAAAGCGTATTGGGGCAGTTTATCATGATAACACATCCTTGTGTCACCCGACCCTGCATGGCCTTAACCAGGCCGGGCCTGGCCTGTATGTGATGCAGCATTACTTCAGTGTAATCAGTTTGGCTTTAGTGTGAATAAAAGCTGACATTTTCTCAGTTGCCCTTTTCTCTCTTACCATCTGTTATCTTAGACCGGCAGATCAACGTCTCGCTTGGAAGAAGAGGAATGATTTCACGGCCCGGTCTGACGTCCTACAGGGTCAGTGGCTGTGCGTCTGGGGCAGCGGTGGGATTTCAGGACCCCCTTCCCAACTCCCCCCTTCCCCCATGGCCCAGGGTTGGTGGGCGGGTAGTTGACTGAAGATCAGCGGGGCCTATTATCCTCTTATTTGTCAAACACCATTGTTAGTGCGGGCTTAATGATGGGGAACCGTTCACGCTTTTCTCGTTGGCAGGCTCCTCACTCTGTCACAACTGATAGGCTTCTGTAATTAACGCTGCAGAATTAGAGGGGCTCGGCGAGGCCCCTGGAGTTCAGAGGCTGCACACACACACAGATGCACACTCACGTACTCACACACTCTCTCACGTACGTACAGGCTCCTGGAGGAGGGTAAGCCCGAGCCGCCTCACTGACTCCAATATGTGTTTTGATTTTGACCGCCGGTGTTTTAATGAAGACTGCTGGAACGGCTGCTCTCTGCCTATTTCGTTATGCCTATCTATATATGTGTGTGTGTGTGTGTGTGTATTTGTGTCATCGCTGTTTACCACTTCCGAAACTAACCAAGCCTTACCTGACAAGTTGGTTTTACAGAATAATGCATTTGAGCAAGCAACAGGATCGGGTGTATCTTCCGAGTATCTTTGCTTCTAATTGAATCCACTGTTCAGCTGAAAAAGGTAAGGCTTTATTGTAAGGAACATAAAGTATTTGGACACCTGTTCATTTACTGTTTCTTCCACAATCAAAGCTGTCTCTACTGTCCCGGGAAGGCTTTCTACTAGATTTTGCATCTAACAAATGCATTCAGCTATTTTACGTTGCACCCATTGCTGACACAGGTGTGCAAATGCACATACACACACACACACACACACACACACAGCTTATCTAGTCCTTGTAGAGAAGTACTACAGGGCACCATGCTGCCTAATAATGCCAGGCGTGGGGTAGAGGGGTATAAAGCCCCCCAGCATTGAGCTGTGCAGCAGTGGAGGAACTGTGTTCTCTGGAATGATGATGGTGCTCATCCAACATTCGAACCTCACTAACACTCGTGATGCTGAATGCAATCAAATTCTCACAGCAATGCTCATCCAAATGCTAGAAAACCTGCTTCCCTGGAGAGTGGAGACAGTTACTTCAATAAAAGCAGGATGGGCTTTTTTTAATACCCTTGATTTCAGGGGAAACAGTGAATGAGCAGGTGTCCCAATACTTTTGTCCATACAGTGTATGTATGTTAAGCTTTACTCATTATAATGAAAACAGATTGGAAGCTTGTCCATTCAAGAGTTTAGTCGATCTGCAATGGCTTAAATGGGTTGAAATTGACTTGTTTTTTTTAACACATCCATCTCTGAACGACTCTTAAAGGATGTCTTAAAGGAATCCTGAGGGGAAAAATGATATTTCATGTATTTATTAGGAATTGATTCCTTACCCACTCCCATGTGTGAAAAAGGGATCTCCACATTCCTTTTAATAGCTGGTTACACTCCCTTGGCAGTGAAAACTGCAACCCTGCAACACTTTCTACAGTTGTTAATTAGTGTCTCACAACACCGTGGAGACATTTTGTCCCACTCGTCCTTGCTGAACTGCCTCGGCTCAAGGACATTTGCAGGCCTTTGAGCATGGACTGCACATTTACGGCCCTGCCACAGCATTTAAGTTGAGGTTAGGTCAGGGCTAAGCCATTGCAATTTTTTAAAATCATTGTGTGGTAGACCTGCTTGTGTTTTCTGGGTCATCGTCTTGTGGCATGACCCAACTTCTTATCAGATTCAGCTCACGGCCAGATGACCTAATATTCTCTTGAAGAGCTCTCTGATACAGAGCAGAGAACTGTAGCAAGGCCTCCAGGTTTGATTCAGCAGAGCATCCCCCAGCCGTCGTACTACCACCACCATGCTTCACAGTTGGTATGCAGGACTTTAACGCTAAAGCAGCGTTAGGTTCGTCTGCTATAATGGGCCTCTGTTGGAGGCAGGTATTGTTTGTGGTTGTGTTACCTGTCTGTGTGTGTTCTGTGGGGGGGGGTGTCATTGGCTCTATTCTCTGTTTAGGAACACGGCCCGTTACTGGAGCAGGTGTGTGTGTGTGTGTGTGTGTGTGTGTGTGTGTGTAGGTATGTATGAGTGTTTGTTTGTCAGGTCGTGGTAAGGTCACTTTACCCCGTCTGCTCTCCTGCCCCGAACCTGCTCCACTGTGATGGGCTCTCAATCTAACAGCCCGGCCTGCTGCCAACACAGCCAACAACCTTCCCCCCCACCCCTCTCTCTCTGTACCTCGCTCTACCTGTATTCTCACTTTCTCACTTTCACTGCCTCACTTTACCTGTCTTCTGTCTCTCTTTTTTGGCCTCTCTTTTTCTCCAAGTCGCTCTACCAGTAATCGGTCTCACTCTTTTTTCTTTCTCTCTATACCTCGATCTACCTGTCCTCTATCTCTCCCTCACTCTTATTTTTCTCCCTCTCTCCAGCTTTATTTTCTTTCTCCATATATTCTCTCTCTCTCTCTCTTGCCTTGCTTAACCTGAGTTCTGTCTCTCTCTTTTCTCTCTACCTTACTCTACCTGCAATCTCTCTTTCTCTCTCCTTTATATTTCTCTCTCTTTACCTCACTCTACCTTTTGCTCTCTTTCTCTACCTCACTCTACCTGTAATCTCTCTCTCCCCCCTCTCTCTCTCCTTTATATTTCTCTCTCTTTACCTCACTCTACCTTTTGCTCTCTTTCTCCACCTCCTTCTACCTGTCTTCTGTCCCTCTCCCGATCTCTTCTCTCTACCTCACTCTACCTGTATTCTCTCTCTCTCTCTCTCTCTCTCTCTCTCCCCTCTCTCTCTCTCCTTTATATTTCTCTCTCTTTACCTCACTCTACCTTTTGCTCTCTTTCTCTACCTCACTCTACCTGTAATCTCTCTCTCCCCCCTCTCTCTCTCCTTTATATTTCTCTCTCTTAACCTCACTCTACCTTTTGCTCTCTTTCTCCACCTCCTTCTACCTGTCTTCTGTCCCTCTCCCGATCTCTTCTCTCTACCTCACTCTACCTGTATTCTCTCTCTCTCTCTCTCTCTCTTTGACTCTTCTTGTCATTGACTGTTTATCTCTCTTGCTCTGCCCGTTTCTCTCTCTCTTTTCTTTTGTCAATGCCTCCTTCTTTCGTCATTATCCCCCCCCCCATCACCCCCCCCCCAACACAGCCTGCGGTCACCTGCTTGCAGTATTCAGCTCCGTTTTTTCAGCCCCAGCCCCGACATTCTTTCACCCCTCTGTTTAGAATTCCCGTCACTGTGCTAATTGGCTGCATTAACCGTGTCTGATTGAAGTGGCTCTCGCACCAACGCTGAGAAAAACACACGAATGGCCAACTCGCAGGACAATTATCTTTAAAGTTGAGAGGACGTCTCCATTACCAGCCAGATCCTTTGTAGTTTAAATGAGTTGCCATTATGCAGATCCCTCCATTGTAGTGTTTTTTTGCAATTCTGTGTGCTCGGTTCGAGGGAGCGAGGTCCTTTGCGTGACACGGCTCTTTCTGAAAAGCAGGCAGTTCGCGCTTATTTTAATTACACGCACATTGAAATGTAAATGACTGCGTTCATTTGAAAATGCGCAAAAGCTTACGCGGGGTTTGTGAATTCGCCGTAGATCCGTTTGGAATATAAAACGCACCCGAAACGCCCCGAGGTAAAACGACATTAGCTGTTTTGCCTTCCGTTATTTTTAAATGTTATGTACCATTGGTCACTGGAACCGCCTGCTGGCTGTACCGCTGTGAAGGCATCGCTCAGGCTGGGGGAACATTAGCCGGAATGACGTACGTGCATGCCGGCGCTTGCTTTCTTTATTTAATTATCAACCCTGGCAAAGCTGCAAATATCTGCTGGCTGCTGGCGAATGTTTTCCTCGGAGCTGCAGTAAATGTGCAGGAAAACCTCGGCGGCCTCCAGCATGGATCATTTACACAGACACACGAAACGTCCTCCCTAAACTTACGGCAGAGGATAACTCCAAACAGCCTCCGACACGACTTGACGTATTGCATTTGCTTATTCCAGGCTGATGCTGTTGCCGGGTTTATACTCGCAGTGTCACTGCGGCTGTTACACCGGAATTTCGTATTACAGTAGTTTAAGGTGCTGACACACATGTTCGTATGGAAAAGGTCATTTCCAGTGATTGATTACTCCGCCATTTTAGCACCTGCTTATTTGAAATGTCAGAGTGAACAACAGGGATCAAGAGACGCAAAGGTCAGGAACTTTTCCAGTAAACATGTCGAGTTATTCCTTCAGCTTTTCCCGCTGTTCGCGGCCCTTCACATTCAATGGAACTCATTTTGGGTTCTTATTATAGCTTTAAAAAATGACCTGTGAACATGTGCTACTATTCTCTGGGTTGGGAGGCTGAGTCTAGGTTCCCTGGAGTGCATAGTCCGAGTTGAATGTTGAGTGTCAGAGTTCCAAGTCCGAGTTGAGTCCAGATTCTCCGGAATGGGAGTGTGAATCAAGTCTAGAAGAGTTTTTGGTGCTAGTCTGAATCTCAATCTTGAGTCTCGAGCCTCTTAGTGCTAGTCTAAATCTTATGATTCTAGGGTGCAAGTCTAAGTCTTGAGTCTCTGGGTGCAAGTCTGTCTAGTCTTGAGTCTCTGGGTGCAAGTCAGAGTCTTGAGTCTCTGGGTCCAAGTCTGTCTAGTCTTGAGTTTCTGGGTGCAAGTCTGAGTCTTGAGTCTCTGGGTGCAAATCTGTCTAGTCTTGAGTCTCTGGGTGCAAGTCTGAGTCTTGAGTCTCTAAGTGCAAGTCTGTCTAATCTTGAGTCTCTGGGTGCAAGTCTGTCTAGTCTTGAGTCTCTAGGTCCAAGTCTGTTTAGTCTTGAGTTTCTGGTTGTAAGTCTGAGTCTTGAGTCTCTGGGTCCAAATCTGTCTAGCCTTGAGTCTCTAGGTGCAAGTCTCTGTCTTAAGTCTTTGGGTGCAAATCTGTCTAGCCTTGAGTCTCTGAGTCCAAGTCTGTCTAGTCTTGAGTCTCTGGGTCCAAGTCTGTCTAGTCTTGAGTCTCTGGGTGCAAGTCTGAGTCTTGAGTCTCTAAGTCCAAGTCTGTCTAGTCTTGAGTCTCTGGTTGTAAGTCTTAGTCTCGAGTCTCTGGGTGCATATCTGTCTAGTCTTGAGTCTCTGGTTGTAAGTCTGCGTCTTGATTCTCTAGCATGTGAGTGAGTCTCAGATCTCTGGGACACAAGTCGAGTCTTGAGTCTCTAGGTGTGAATCCTAGTCTTGCATCTGTAGGGTGCAAGTCAGCGTCGCAAGTTTTCTGGGTGCAAAGCCTTTAAGAAAAGTTTGAGTCCAGTTTCTGGTCTTTGCGATGTCTGTCAGAGTGGTGAGGCTCAGAGAGACAGGATGCTACATGACTGATAACACCTTAGCCTAAATGCTAATTCTGTGGCAGAACTATCCTTTAGGATGTTAAACCTACGTCCAACCAGATACAGGTCCAAAGTGGGCCCACTGTTAGTGACCGTAGGTGTATGCATCTGTGTTGGTGTTATATCCTCGCTGTTCTTTTGTCGTATATGTATGAACCGTTACCTTTGTGTGTGTGTGTGTGTGTGTGTGTGTGTAAGAGATAAGGTGCTCTGTCAGGGATTTTAGCCCCCTGCGAGCGAGAGGCGGTGTGGTAGCTGAGGTGTGAGAGAGCGGCCGCTGTGTCGGCTGCTGCGTCTGCCGCTGCCTGCCCGGCACTTGAGCCGCAGGGGTGATGACACTTGGCGCTGCGTAATTGCCTGCAGCTCTGCCGTGCCAACTCCCGCAAACTTCCTTAATTAGGAGCATTGCCAGCCCTGACAGGCGCGTGGGAGCAGGAGGCAGAGAGGCTAAGAAGAGGCAGAGCACAGAGATTTCAGCAATTAGAGCACTAGAGGAGGATGGAGGACTGTTCTTTGCCGTTTTAAAGGTACAATTAGGGGCTGCTTTTGAACAGGATGAAGCGGGTGACTCTTTTTGGACTATTTATGTAGTACCTGGTATAAGACGTGACTAGACGTGATATTTTGGAAGCACTAACATCTGCCTCTAGAGTATCTTTTTGTTGGTTTGTGAAGCTAATATTGTCACTGTCATATTGAAACCTTGTTGCCGAGTATATTTTTAATGCGATCAACCTGTTCTATTAAAAAAACGAGGTTACTGTTATCTTTTACAGGACGTGGACATACCCAAAACCTATACCCAACCCTGGTCCTAATCCTTTAACCCAAAACCGTACCCTTACCCTGGCCCGAATCCTAACCTTAACCAAAACTGTACCCTTACCCTAGCTCAAATCCTCACCTTAACCCAAAACAGTACCTTTACCTGAATCCTAACCTTAACCCAAAACCTTACCCTTACCCTGGCCCGAATCCTAACCTTAACCCAAAATCGTACCCTTACCCTGACCCGAATCCTAACCTTAACCCAAAATCGTACCCTTACCCTGGCCCGAATCCTAACCTTAACCCAAACTGTACCCTTACCCTAGCTCAAATCCTCACCTTAACCCAAAACAGTACCTTTACCTGAATCCTAACCTTAACCCAAAACCTTACCCTTACCCTGGCCCGAATCCTAACCTTAACCCAAAATCGTACCCTTACCCTGGCCCGAATCCTAACCTTAATCCTAAACCTTACCCATACCCTGGCCCGAATCCTAACCTTAATCCTAAACCGTACCCTTACCCTGGCCCGAATCCTAACCTTACCCCAAAACCGTACCCTTACCCTGGCCCGAATCCTAACGTCAACCCAAACCGTACCCTTACCCTAACCCAAATCCTCACCTTAACCCAAAACCGTACCCTTACCTGAATCCTAACCTTAACCCAAAACCTTACCCTTACCCTGGCCCGAATCCTAACCTTAACCCAAAACCGTACCCTTACCCTGGCCCGAATCCTAACCTCAACCCAAACCGTACCCTTACCCTAACCCAAATCCTCACCTTAACCCAAAACCTTACCCTTACTCTAGCCCGAATCCTAACCTTAACCCAAAACCTTACCCTTTCCCTGGCCCGAATCCTAACCTTACCCCAAAACCTTACCCTTTCCCTGGCCCGAATCCTAACCTTAACCCAAAACCATACCCTTACCCTGGCCCAAATCCTAACCTTAACCCAAAACCGTACCCTTACCCTGGCCCGAATCCTAACCTCAACCCAAACCGCACCCTTACCCTAACCCAAATCCTCACCTTAACCCAAAACCTTACCCTTACTCTAGCCCGAATCCTAACCTTAACCCAAAACCTTACCCTTACCCTGGCCTGAATCCTAACCTTACCCCAAAACCATACCCTTACCCTTGTCATAATCCTAATCTTAATCTCAACCTCAAAACCTAATTCTAACCACCAAGCTTGCCCATATTTGAAAGCTTTCCCTTGCCTTGCTTTCGTTCTCAAACTTTTAGACATTTGCTTAGAGAAGCTCATGGTTGCTGAGTGTTGACGCAAGGTACGAAGAATCAGAGAACTTGGTTTGGCATCACTTTACTGGGATGTTCCATTATAGATGTTTCGTAGATGCTCACCTGACATTCAGATAACATTTAAATGAATGGCTATACAATACAACTGAACTCCAAGGTGAATGTAAATGCTTGTCTATTGAATGTAACCCTACACCTAACCTTAACCCTAGCCCTAACCTCTTATCCAGAGGGTTTCTCACTTTTCTACCTAAATTGAATCTGTTCCAGATGTTGACTCAGATTTTCATGATAAATGCACCAATAGAAATGCTCCACAATAACTCTAAGTGACTTGTCCTTCCTTGGTCCCCTTTTGGTAGGTACTGACCACTGCATACCAGGAACACCCCACACGACCTGCCTGATGTTTTGGAGATGCTCTGACCCTCCAGTCGTCTAGCAATCGCAATTCGCTCCTTGTCAAAGTCTTGGCTCGGATTCTTACACTCGCTCATTAACCTTTAGAACCTGACTGTTCACTGGCTGACTAACACACTATATGTCCAAATGTTTGTGGACACCCCTTCTAATGAATGCATTCAGCCCATTGCTGACACGGCCAGCTTGTCTAGTCCCTGTAGAGAAGTACTGCCAATAGAATAGGACTCTCTCTGATAACTGTGTTATCTGGAATGATAGATGATGCTCCATCCAATACTACTTTTGGGAGGAGGTGGGGTGGTGATCATCCCACATCCAGACCTTACTAAGCTGTTGTCAATAATTTTGGAAGAAACAATGAATGAGCACCTGTGCCCAGTACAGGGCAGCCAATCAGAACAGAGGTCATTTCATTCTAAGGCCTAGTGGACCTCAGGGAAATGAAGCCAATTAAATTTGAGGTGCCCATTAACAGTGTGGTGCCATCTTTTCTTCCTTCCTGATCCGTCGTTAAAGTTACGCTATGCTGTCCTGATCCTCTGAAAATAGCTATATCACGTCTTCTGCTTAAAGAACAGTGTTTCTTAATCCTCCCTGACTTTGTGTTTGGGCTGAATGTCAGTAATTACCTCCACTCTGCAAGGACCTCCATCCCCGCAGCCATTCAGAACTCCAATTTGGGCCCTCTCCTTGACCCCAACCTGCAGTCGTTAACCTCCTCCGGACAGCCCTTCATTTCCAGAGACTGGCTGTCCTGGGTGGCCGCTACAGCAGACAGACGCTCATTAGAGCAGGGAGACTGACATGTCGACTCGCCTGGACCCAAAACACAAGCTCGTTCGTGCCTGACATTTACCATTCCATGTCACGCAGCGGAGTAAATTAGCAGTTAGCTCTGCGCATTACAAGTAATTGCACATTACGCCTGCAAGTAAAAGTCGCTCGTATTTTGCTAGCTAATGCGCTGCGATAACAACGGGGACGGCATACAAAAGCCTAAGCGCTCTCATTTGTCCACTGAAACTCCACCAAGCGTCCTCTATAGAGAGCTGGCAATATATGAGCTTTCTGTTTCCCCGACAACGAGATGTGCTCTCCACTTGATAGCGCTTTTTTTACTTTCCTGCTCTCGCACGACTTTGTTGTTGTGTCTCGCGACCTGTCTCGCTGCCGTTCATGGAAAAAGAAAAACACTGGAAAAAAAGAAAAAATGTGAGCAGGTGGTCGCGGCCCCCCGTCAGCACCTACCCCGCGGCGTCTGGCAGGTTTCCCCACCACCACTATGACAGAGCACTGGCTGCTGATGATGATAATGATGGGATGATTCAGGGTTCGAAACGCACAAACAGCACGACAGGTTTACTTGACATGCTTGCAAACATTCACACACACAAACACACTTGTATTGCTATCTTTGTGGGCTACTTCCACTGGTTTTTATTTCGCAGTGCTGCTTCTAAATGCGGCTAGGTCTGCACTCGCATACAACCAAGGTCCAACACTTCAGGAAGTCGAACCTTAACTTATGGAAAACAAGTGACTTTATATCAGTCATAGTTTATGATGCATCCATTTGTGGCTTCATATTAATCTTAAATGGCACTTTCCCTGAGCGACGCTTCACCAAACACCACCTTCATCAAACGACACTTTCCCTGAGCAACGCTTCACCAAACACCACCTTCATCAAACGACACTTTCCCTGAGCAACGCTTCATCCGGCACTTTCCCTGAGCGGCACTTTCCCTGAGCGACGCTTCACCAAACGCCACCTTAATTAAACGCCACTTTCCCTAAGCGACGCTTCACCAAACACCACCTTCATCAAACTGCACTTTCCCTGAGCGACGCTTCATCCGGCACTTTCCCTGAGCGACGCTTCATCCGGCACTTTCCCTGAGCGGCACTTTCCCTGAGCGACGCTTCACCAAACACCACCTTAATTAAACGCCACTTTCCCTGAGCGGCACTTTCCCTGAGCGACGCTTCACCAAACACCACCTTCATCAAACGGCACTTTCCCTGAGCGACGCTTCATCCGGCACTTTCCCTGAGCGACGCTTCATCCGGCACTTTCCCTGAGCGGCACTTTCCCTGAGCGACGCTTCACCAAACACCACCTTCATCAAACGGCACTTTCCCTGATCAACGCTTCATCAGGCACTTTCCCTGAGCGACGCTTCACCAAGCACCACCTTCATCAAACTGCACTTTCCCTGAGCGACGCTTCACCAAACACCACCTTCATCAAACGGCACTTTCCCTGATCGACGCTTCATCCGGCACTTTCCCTGAGCGGCACTTTCCCTGAGCGACGCTTCACCAAGCACCACCTTCATCAAACTGCACTTTCCCTGAGCGACGCTTCACCAAACACCACCTTCATCAAACTGCATTTTCCCTGAGCGACGCTTCACCAAACACCACCTTCATCAAACTGCATTTTCCCTGAGCGACGCTTCACCAAACACCACCTTCATCAAACGGCACCAAACACCACCTTCATCAAACGGCACTTTCCATCAGCGGCACTTCACCAAACACCACCTTATCAAACAGCGCTTTCCCTGAGCAGCACTTTGCCAAACACCACCTTCAGGAAATTCCCTATCCCTGAGTGTCACTTTTATAAAGCAGACGCTTTGCCTAAACAGGGTTTCAACAAATTCTACTTTCATCAAACTCAGATTTCCATGGCTGGGCACAGAGCTGACTTCCTTAAATGGGACTTTGATGGAACAGGGCTTCACCGCACTGGAGGTCCAGATCCAGACCCCCCAAAGACACGAATATGTGGCCACACACACCACACACATTCTCCCCGACTCACAGCACCCCGTTAAAGCCAGCAGACTCCTCACTGCTGAAAGGCAGCTCCCTGCTGAAGCGGGAGGGGTCCGACGTGTTTGGACTAAAGTGGCAAAAGCCGGAGTGTAGATGTGTGGTGGGAAAGAGCCTGGGAGCAGATGCCTGGCTCACTGCGAGCGAGTGAGCGGGCCGGTGGGTGGGTGGGTGGGTGAGCGGGTGGGTGTTGGGTAATTGGATTTGTCAGACATGAGCCATGCAGCGTTGAAGGAGACAGAATTAAATGTTTGATTAAGCATGCCACTTTCACTCTCCCATAATGCTTATGGGCAGCGGGGACGGCTCTAATGCCGTCACACAGGGCCTGGACCGGTTTCTGATCCGCGACACTGTGACACTGTGGACAGGCAGTGAGGCACACTGAAACACGTAGACCTACAGGTTTACAGACTAGCTAGCTCTGTCACAGCAACTCATGGCGACCACGTTAGCCTGCACACATTAGCACACAGTTAGCACATATCATTTGTGGCTAGTATGTTAGCTCATGGTTAGCACAGTAGCTCGCAGTTACCGCATATAACACAAGTTTATATATCGCATATATTCATAATCATATAGCCTCGTTGATATGGTGTGGTTAGCATGTTAGCTTGCAGTAAGCTAGTATAATTTGTGGCTAGTATGTTAGCTCATGATTAGCATATTAGCTCGCCGTTAGCACATATGATTTGTAGCTAGTATATTAGCATGTTACCTCATGGATAGCAAGTAGAACTTGTGGCTAGTATGCTCATTGTTAGCGTGTTAGTTCACAGTTAGCACATATAATTTTTCACTAGTATGTTAGCTCATGGCTAGCATGTTAGTTTGCAGTTAGCACATACAAGTTACAGCTAGAATGTTAGCATGTTACCTCGTGGTTAGCAAGTCGAAATTGTGGCTAGTATGTTAGCTCATGGTTAGCAAGTAGAACTTGTGGCTAGTATGTTAGCTCATGGTTAGCGTGTTAGTTCACAGTTAGCACATATCATTTGTAGCTAGTATGTTAGCTCATGGCTAGCATGTTAACTTGCAATTAGCACATATCATTTGTCACTAGTATGTTAGCTCATGTTCAGCATGTTAGTTTGCAGTTAGCACATACAAGTTACAGCTAGAATGTTAGCATGTTACCTCGTGGTTAGCAAGTCGAAATTGTGGCTAGTATGTTAGCTCATGGTTAGCGTGTTAGTTCACAGTTAGCACATATCATTTGTAGCTAGTATGTTAGCTCATGGCTAGCATGTTAGCTTGCAGTTAGCACATATAAGTTGTAGCCAGAATGTTAGCATGTTACCTCATGGTTAGCAAGTAGAACTTGTGGCTAGTATGTTACCTCATGGTTAGCAAGTAGAACTTGTGGCTAGTATGTTACCTCATGGTTAGCAAGTAGAACTTGTGGCTAGTATGTTAGCTCATGGTTAGCAAGTAGAACTTGTGGCTAGTATGTTAGCTCATGGTTAGCGTGTTAGTTCACAGTTAGCACATATCATTTGTAGCTAGTATGTTAGCTCATGGCTAGCATGTTAACTTGCAATTAGCACATATCATTTGTCACTAGTATGTTAGCTCATGTTCAGCATGTTAGTTTGCAGTTAGCACATACAAGTTACAGCTAGAATGTTAGCATGTTACCTCGTGGTTAGCAAGTCGAAATTGTGGCTAGTATGTTAGCTCATGGTTAGCGTGTTAGTTCACAGTTAGCACATATCATTTGTAGCTAGTATGTTAGCTCATGGCTAGCATGTTAGCTTGCAGTTAGCACATATAAGTTGTAGCCAGAATGTTAGCATGTTACCTCATGGTTAGCAAGTAGAACTTGTGGCTAGTATGTTAGCTCATGGTTAGCAAGTAGAACTTGTGGCTAGTATGTTACCTCATGGTTAGCGTGTTAGTTCACAGTTAGCACATATAATTTGTAGCTAGTATATTAGCATGTTACCTCATGGTTAGCAAGTATAATTTGTGGCTAGTATGTTAGCTCATGGTTAGCAAGTAGAACTTGTAGCTAGTATGTTAGCTCATGGTTAGCATGTTAGTTCACAGTTAGCACATATAATTTGTAGCTAGTATATTAGCATGTTACCTCATGGTTAGCAAGTATAATTTGTGGCTAGTATGTTAGCTCATGGTTAGCAAGTAGAACTTGTAGCTAGTATGTTAGCTCATGGTTAGCATGTTAGTTCACAGTTAGCACATATAATTTGTAGCTAGTATATTAGCATGTTACCTCATGGTTAGCAAGTATAATTTGTGGCTAGTATGTTAGCTCATGGTTAGCAAGTAGAACTTGTAGCTAGTATGTTAGCTCATGGTTAGCGTGTTAGTTCACAGTTAGCACATATCATCTGTAGCTAGTATATTAGCATGTTACCTCATGGTTAGCAAGTATAATTTGTGGCTAGTATGTTAGTGTGGTTAGCGGTTAGTGCGCTAGCTTGCAGTTACCACAGATACCTTTATATAGGGGCGGTTTTTCAGGCCGTTCACTCCTTATTCCTACTGTATCACACAAACATCCGATCCAGAATTTGGGGAATTGTTAGTCTCCTGAATTGTGGAAAACCTCGGTGTCTGTGTGGATGCATGGGTGTAAAGATTAATACCGTTATTCAGACATCCAGCCTAATCATATAGCCACGTCACGGAGAGCGGGGAGCATTTCTCTGCTTATAATTGATTAACGTTTCTGCAGAAATGATTGTTAATATTTTAACACAAAGACCTTCGCTCTCTTTTAGCGGGGATTCATTATTAGCCAGAATATTCACATTCGGACAAATACTGACTAATTAATGGAGCCGCGCTCGTGGAATAATAATGAGATGAGAATGAAGAGGCGGAGAGCGTTACAGAGGCAGTGTGTGTGTGTGTGTGGATGGGTGTGTGTGAAGCCGAGTGGCAGACGGTCCAGCAGGCCAGGTTGGGGACTGTCCCCAGCAATTACACCACGTTGGCCTTCTAATGCTTTAATCTTAAAATTGCCCTTGATCCCGTGCCCTCTCGGAAAATTACGTTATGGACAGTGACTGCCAGCAAGGCTGGGTTAATGTGGCCCATCTGTTTGAATCTGCGGAAAGCAGGCTTTACTAATGCCCAGGGACACCCAGACAATTGCCCACTGCCCTGCCTTAATTGCCTCCAATAAAGAGCTCGTTGCTGCACCTTGATGGGAGAACCGCATGTGGCGACCAAGGACCTCACTGCTGCTGCTCTACTTCTCAACATCTCAATCTCTCTGAAGAGGAGGGTCTTCAGTCTGCGTTTGAAGACAGCGAGCGACTCGGCCGTTCGGACACCCAGGGGCAGCTCGTTCCACCACTTTGGTGCCAAGACAGAAAAAAGCCTGGACGCTTGTCTTCCCCGGATTTTGAGGGATGGCGGGTCGAGCCGAGTCGTACTTGAAGCTCGAAGGGCTCTTGGTGCGGATCGGCTTTTGACCATTGCCATCAGATACGGAGGGGCTGGTCCATTCTTGGCTTTGTAGGCCAGCGTCAGGGTTTTAAATCTGATGCGGGAAGCATCTACAGGAAGCAAAGCTCACAGATACAACTGTGGTGAGCAGAAAAGCATCTCGGACAGGTCCGGTCCTGAGAAGGATGGGCCAGAACAGGAGAAGTCCATATTGAGTATCACTTCTTTCAGCCTAGAACAGAAAGCTGAGGCTGCAGTGGCTCACCAACACTGGACAGTTGGAGACTGGACAAGCCTGGTAGCCTGGTCTGATGAATCTGGATGGTAGGACCTTGTGTTAACAGTCCAGGCTGGTGGAGGTGGTGGGAAATGCTTTCCTGGCAAATCGGTCATTTCCCAAAACTGTCGGTTAGGGGGCAGAGTGGTCCAGCGGAATAAGGCTTGGTGGTGGTGAGTTCTCTGGTGATTTGGGGAGGCCATATTTTGTAGCATTGTTGTAGTTAGCACCATTGTAGCATTAGCACCTCCTTGTTCCACGGTAAAGAAATCTTGGTCAGGTAGGGTTTTCCTGATTTTGCACTAGATACAAGGCTAGTGTAATGGAATGTAGTCTAATTAGTCTAATTATCATTAGACTGCCTCAACAATCAGCAGCCTTGGGATAGCCTAAGCAGCTGCCTAGTACTCGTACTAGAAGAAGGCTGCAAGAAGGTCGTTTTGTATCCGGATTTTCTTCTCGACCTACTTTGACTGGATTCTGTTTACACTTGTCAGTAAAATACGTCCCCAGTGTGACCCAATGAGATCGGATTTTACTTTCCAGCATAAAAAACACGCCAACACGTACATCTACATCATTTCCGATTAACTTCCGGTTTCCGGTTTCTGTCCTGCTCTGGGACACTAAATCTGGACGAAATCCCTCTCAGACCACCTCCGATTGTAGTTTAAGTAGTCCGATCGTATTCGGGGGCTTTTACACCTGACTTTTCGTACAGACAAGCGGAATCTGAGCGTGATCCGATCACCAAAAACACGCATGTTTGTGTTAATAGTGGAGATCAAATTGGGATCTGCTCATAGGATTACTATGACTATCCCTGTTCTACTGTGCTGCGTCACCAGCACCAGTCTTACCTTCATGGAAGAGGCATCAAGTATAAAAGCATCACAGGGTTTTTTACTGGAGGGCGGGGGGTGGGGGGGCTGCTTAGTGCAGAGTGACTAGATCAGCAAAAGTAGCCGGTGGCTGGTTTGACGAATGGCACAGGAAGAGTTAGATATAGCCTACGCCATTTGCATAAAGATAGGAATTGATTGGGGCTGTACATAATGCCCAGGTCTGACCAGGCCGGACATTCATTCAGCTCAGCCTCGCAGGCCTGCGGAAATAAATCTGACTCCACTTCGGTTCTTCTAGCGCCTGGAGGCAAAACAAGGGCCGCTTGTTTTCACAGAGCTCCATGAACACCTGCACTGCCTGGGAAACATTTGGAGTCAGCTTGATTTTTTCATGATTTTAATTTTAATCTCACGTTTAATATGAAATCTGTTTTGAAGTTCCTAGCGCTGACTGACACAACGACTGACACAACGACTGACAAATCCTTTTCCTTTTTCAGGGAATCGGTGAAGGACCCCCAGGGCAATCTCAGTCTAGTCACTTCCAGGGTTTTTTTTTCTATTTGCCTCCCAATCTGGTACTGCCAGTCAGCCCACCGTTTGTAGCTCCCCCTAGTACTAGCAATGCTCCCAACACTAGGAGGGTAAGGACTTCACCCATGCCCGCCAGCCAGCCTCCTGCTTTTGACCTCCTGCATCAGGTCCCCAGCTCCACCAGCTGGCCAACGTCGCTTGAGAGTGATGCCGGGACAGTGGAATAAGGCGCTGTCACTGTCTCCAGAGGATCGTTGGTTCGAATCCTGGTCGTGCTGCTAGCCGGACGCAGCCGGAGGCCACGTAAGAGCGCCGATGGCACTTCAGTGTGGTGCTGGCCAATGCATCAGAGCCAGGTACAGAGTGTGTTGGTTGCCCGGCGAGGCAGAAGAAGAGGCAATGGCCGGCTGAGCAGGTGTCGGAGGAGGCATGAGGCATTTCAAGCCCTGGATTTCCTCCCCTTGTTGTGGCACTTGTAGTGAAGCTCGCTGGGGGTTCAGATCGCCTTTGGGTCAAAAGATTTGATGAGCTTGAAGGGCAAGACGGAGGAAGACGCCTCGATCAACCCCCTCGTGGGGTTCACTGCAATATTCGTTGGGAGCATTTGAAAAGTAGGCAAGCTGTGCCCAAACTTCTGACAGGCAGAAGGTCTTTCTGCCCCGTTTTTGGCGTCATCCCGGCCTTTTGTGCAGACCTGCTGAATATGTGAGGCCTCGCATCATGTGGAAAGGAGGTGGACTTTAATTGCGCAGCCAATTTAAGTGGAAAGAGGCTTATAAGCGTTCGGGGCAGAGGCGAGCGCTGGGTGATGGCTCAGAAACGAGGGCGAGAGGGGAAGCGATTTGACGGGGGAAGAGAGAGAGGGGGGGTATTGAGGAGGCCCAGAGGGAGAGATAGAGGGAATAGAAAGAGAGAGAGAGAGAGAAAGAGAGAGAGAGAGAGAGAGAGAGAGAGATGATAGATGATGGAGTAAGTGGTTGAGAGTTTGCACACTTGGCCTTCTGGGATGGAGGAGACTGAAGATGAAGGTTAACCCTTCTAATCTTTTTTCTTGGCATAGTTGAATAATGAGAGTTCAGCACCTGAACCTGAGAACCCATGAACCTCCAACACTGCTGTTCCTCCTTCAAAAGAAGGTCCATCAGAACCGAAACAGAGCTGGAAAATGGGGCAATCTCAAAACCCCACAACTGTTACATTACAGTCTTGTCTCATTTTATATGAACATATATATATATATATATATACATCCCCAAAATCTTCATAATCCCCGCCCACTAGAGAACGCCCTACTCAAAGCTGGAGAAACTGAGTATATGGCAGCTCATCACCTCCAGACTTTGCTAGCTTTAGGACTATGGGTCGCTACGCTAACCAGGCCTCGTGAGCGCAGCTTTTCCTGTGGCAGAAGGGGAGCAAACGGAAATCTGCGCTAGTCTAAAAGCTAATGCTAGTAGATGCTAGGGTATCTCCATCCTCTATGAAAACAAACTGGACCACCTCAGCTGAACCAACTTGGAGCTAAACACACATCAGAAGGGACAGCACTAGCTATTTCTTTTTATCAGTAAGACTTGAGAAAACAAACCAGTGGGAGAAAGGCTAAAAGCTAACCAGCTACCAGCTAATACTGCGCTTAGAGGACATAGCATGTCAGCATGTCTCATTCTGAGGTAAATTAACAGGGTGGTAAATAAGCTTTTACAACCCCACCTTTCACACTTTTTTCACCCCAATAACAGTCCTATACTTCTATTTCTTCACCAGAAAACTACCAAAACTTCAATAAACGCATTATTTTATACCTTTAAGGGTGACAAACATAAACACTCAGACTGTCTTAGCCAGAACGGTTTAGGTAAGATGGAGCTGACCCGCTCAAACGGCAGATTTGTTATTCAGTTAGTATAGCTCGGCGTGCGACGTGCCGAGAAGAGGCATCGGTATAAATGAGCGGGTTCTGAGGGCAGAACAGCAGGACAGTGGCCCAGAAAAATGAGCCGGCTTTCCATTTACAGCAGCAAATTCACCGGAAACTAATTTAATACAGCTGAATAATGGAAATAGCTTTCGTTAACTGAAGAACGATGCTTTTCCTCATATGAGAATTGATTTTTTTGGCAGTCGGCTGGATTCCTTCACACTTCCCTAGTTCTTAAACATTGACAGAACAATTTGAATAACTGATGCAGCCAGTTCAAGGTATGTAAGCATTGCTGCATTAACATTACAGAGGTCCAACAAATGAAAAATGAAAATGATAAGTGTCATAAGTCACATTACACTGATAACACTAAGACTGATAACGGCTTCGCCATCGCGCTTACTTAACACTGACAGTAGTGCTATAACATTAACGCTGCTCTTATTCATACAACAGTCAGTTCCGACCTCACAATCTGATTGGCTGAGGAGCGCTATGACCGTGCTGATATTTGGGATAACGGCATGTCTTCTTCACGCTAAAACCGAACCTTACAGTCCTTATAGGCGCATCTGTCCACTCGGCGGCCATCTTTACAATACCCCCATGCGGTAACGTCCAGTCACACAAGACCAGGCTCCAATCTCTATGAATCAGGATTGTTGGAGTGTCGTTTATGTGTTGCTGCCAAACAACACAACCAATTTCTCCAAGTTCTCAGCGTATTTTCATTTGGACACGCCCCCAACTTTGGACTCGTCGAAAAAACCTGATCTTTTCACTCGTAAATATGCTATTTCCGACATGATGACATAAAGGCAGCATTAGCTTTTTGCCTACCACCTGTGTTGCCATAGAAGAACCACGTTGGGTCCCACTTTAAGGTTGTGGAGTAATGCTCTTACATTCATTCTCCTGTAAGCTGCCACTATTGATACACCTTTGAGGGACCTTTGCTGGACCTTTGCTGCCTTAAAGTTTGATAGGTGTTCACGGCCTGAGGCAATAAAGCAGCTCCAGGCCAATGAAGCTCCCTCCACCATGCTTCACAGCTGAGGTGAGGTTATGGTGTTGGTGGGCAGTGTTCATTTGTTGAGCACATTGAGTAATCATCCACAGTGGAGGCTTTACTCTCTCTCTCTCTCTCTCTCTCTCTCTCTTCGAGACTGTGATGTAACAGTTTTGGGGGGTTGAAATTGGCTCGTTTCTCAGCTCTGTTTTGGTTCTACTGGATTGGATGTTCTTTTGAAGGAGGACCAGCAGAGTTTGAGGTTCATGGTGTGTCACCGAACTCTCAATTGTTCAACTATGCCAAAGATAAGTGCACTTCTATTCTAGGGCCCCTTTAAAATGCTCATACCCTCCACTTGTTATACAATGCTTTTGACTTTTTGGGGACTATGTGTTCTATTAGCGCAGCGCTAACGCTGTAATACATTTCATTTGCTCTATTAAAGCTCCAGCTCTGGCTGAAGTGTGACGGAATTCGACAGTGTGCTAAAATCTGAATTCCCCTATGGGGAAAGTCGTGATTCCTCAGTTAAAGAAAGTTGTGCTCATTATTCAGATTCCCGGTGAATTTGCGGAGGTGAATGGAGAGCCTGTTCATTTTTTTCGCCCTGGCTTTTTCCTGCTGTTCTGCCCTCAGTGTCGGCTCATTGATATTGATGCCTTCTCTCTGCGCATCGCACTTCCGAGCTGTGTGCTTCTACAGTCTCTTTGTCTTCATCTAGCGCCGTCACACACTGCCTGTTTGTCGCACAGGCGCTCACAGCCTCACACCTCCACCTCAGTGCCGTGTGTGGACTGAGCTGGTAGAGATGAAGCCTCTTGGCAGTGTGTGTTACTGTACAGTGCACAAGCTCGAGCCGTCTGTAAAAGCTTTACTGTAAGCACTGTAAACAGGCTCGCTCCTCGTTTTACACCCTTGAGATGTAGATTGTGACGGGTCAGTGAATTATGCCTCGGCCGTAAAACCCAGGCGGGATGATGTGAGCTCCTGTGGAGTGGTTTCTCATGTCACTGTTTGATGGTTTCGCTTGTCTTTGCCTTGTAGCACTCCTGGCTAGTTCAGGAGCTTCCTGATTCTTTGGACGTTGACATAGAAGAACCACTTTGGGCCCCAGCATGAGGTCGTGGAGTGCTGCTGTTACATTCTCCTGTACACCTTTGAGGGACCTTTGATCATTGCTTCCCTAAAGTGCAGAGTGTTCAGGGCCTGAGGCAGCAAAGTAACTCCATGCCATGATGCACCCTCCACCATGCTTCACAGTTGATTCACAAGTTTTGGTGTTGGTGGGCAGTAGGGACGAATGGTCAAAAGTTCCTCCTCAAAGTTGCAGCAGCTACAGGAAGCTACATTTGCTGGAAATGATTGCTGCTAAAGGAGGATTTACAGATGAATCAGTTCATGGGTTCACTTACTTTCTCTAGCCTGCACTTTTTCTAGCCTTAGTGTGCTTAGTTGGGTGCTCTGGGCAGGGGTGCTGCCTGGGATTTTTGGGATCCATGAAAAGATATTACACTGGGCCTCCACTTCCAGATTTGTGGACTGTGGTCTTTACCAAAATGCTCATCGTCTTTAAAGATCTGGAGATCTTCTATGTTCATTTTTTAAAGTATTCTTTTGTCCCATGTATTTTGCTATGAATCTGGAATCATTTCAAAGACAAGCGCTTCGGAAGTTTGTATCCCAAGTGGATACAACTTTCAAACAGTTTTCCAAATGTCTGCATGATCCTCCTCTGGACAGATCAGCGCCATGGCCCATGAGCGTTCACGCTAAGGCACGTGTTAAGTCTGTGAGCCTGCTAATCCAGGGAAGGCAGGAGAATCAGACAGGCCATCTGATGACAGTTGGAAAGTCTGGTTAGCCAGGCTAGGCCTCGAGTGGCTTATTGCTCTAACAGCACAGGTCTTCACCCTGTTCCCGCCTCGTTAGCCTATCAGACAGGCAGTTGTCAGCCACAAAAGCATGTGCAGAAGGCAGACACATAATTAGATACATTTACAAAAGGCCTCTCGACGTTGTCCCTGGCAACCCGTCATAAGGGCTGGAGACATGAGGAGATGGGAGAGGTAGAAGAGCCTGCATGCTTTCTGCTGATAGACTGACTTTAGCATGATGATATGGTGCTAATGCCGCGCAGGTGGATCCATTACACTCTGTGTTTTAACTGTTGTGATTACAGTGATCTGCGGGCAGATGGACAGAGTGTGAGGCTGGTTTTACATGGTAACTGTCATGTAACTCAGGGCATGCTGGGAGTTACATGCAACATCATTTCCATGCAGCTTGACTGTGGCACATTAACACGTTCAATTACTCAACTTGATCTGTGGTTCTTCCCTGTGTGCTGGACTTTCTGCAGAACTGTTCCAGCTGCCACTGCAGTCTACCTATCTATCTGTCTGTCTATCTGACTGTCTCTCTGACTGTTTGTCTGTCTATCTATCTGTCTATCTATCTATATATCTATCTATCTGTCTACATATCTATCTGTCTATCTATCTATCTGACTGTCTCTCTGACTGTTTGTCTGTCTATCTATTTGTCTATGTGTCTGTCTCACTGTCTGTATATCTATCTATCTATATATCTGTCTGTCTGTCTGTCTATCTATATATCTGTCTGTCTATCTATCTGTCTGTCTGTCTATCTATCTATATATCTATCTATCTATCTATCTATCTATATATCTGTCTGTCTATCTATCTATCTATCTATCTTCTTGTCTATTTATATGTGTGCATGTTTGTCTATCTGTCTGTCTGTCTGTCTATCTATCTATATTTGTCTATCTACCTATATCTGTCTATCTATCTATCTGTCTGTCTATCTATCTATCTGTCTGTCTATCTATTTATCTATCTATCTTCTTGTCTATTTATATGTCTGCATGTTTGTCTATCTGTCTGTCTATCTATCTGTCTGCCTGTCTGCCTGTCTAGATAGATAGATAGATAAATTGGTCATGGAACTTTGCTTTGAGTCAGTCTGATTTAAAAGAGCCAGTGTTGATTGGACTGTTTGTAGTGAATGGATCACAGTCATATGACCACACGATGCAGAGATTTGAAAAACCTAAACTCACCTGTCCTGTGGTGACTTTATTCCCGTCCGGATGTCAGAGTTTTATCGTAGAGGAGACACATAAAGTTTCTATTACAGCCCCCCACCCCCACCCCCCCACCCACAGATGAACTAATCCAATCCCAGTAGGGCATAAGCTGATAATACAACGGTGTTGTCAGATGTCTCATGTAGTGTTTATTTTTCATTCCTCTCGGCCTACAGCTAACAGTTAAGTCTGGGATTGGATCTGATATCCTCACGCTGATTAATCCCTCTTCGCGCAGTGCAGCACGGAGCAACACAGAGCAACCCTTAAACCTGATCTAAACTGGGACTGAAATGAAATTGATTGAAGTGAAATTGTAGCCGCTGATCTCATCATAACACGATTAGGGTGTTCCTCATGCTGTCTGTTCCTGTTTTTTTCCTGCAGCCTTTGTGGGTTTGTGAGTGGCGTGTGTGGTTTTCTAGTGCTGTGATATTATGATATTACTGAGGCAATGCTGAACAATGCATCAGGGGAAGCACAGCAATTTCAGATGCAGTTGAGCTACGGCTGTTTTTTTTTTGTTTTTTTTTGCAGTGAAAATCTATAAAATGCGAACAAAAAAACATGTTTTGATTCTTGCGCGGCGGCAAAATCTATAAAATGGTTTCATACAGGAAAACTCATTGTCCAACCCTCTTTTGGGTGGAAACACTATTAAACAGTGCGGTAATGTGATCTGTGGACGACCTGTTGATTTGGACCTGTTGTATTTATTCCAGCAAAATATCGATATTCTCATTCTCATAGTCTTTGTAACACCTGTAACATATTTTATTATAATTTACACATCCTATCATTTTTTTGACATTTTGTCAATTTTTTGCCACTTCATACCATTGACATTTTTTATTAGATTGCTTATGCAACTTTGTATTTACTAAAATTGTGGTTAAGTTTGCATTATATAGTAAAATAAGGCTAAATTACAGCTCTAGACTTTGAGCCCACCGTTAAAAATGAACATTTACAATCATTAGAACCAATCGCAATCAGAACAAATGACGAGACAAACAAATAAGGACTAGTCGCAGTCAGTACCAGCCGCTGTTGGGTGGGAGGTGGTGGGCAGTGGTTAGAACCAATTGCAATCTGGGAAGGTCTCCAGTGATTAGAGCTAGTGATTAGAGCTAGTCGCAGTCAGGGAGGGGTCTCAGAGTAAAGGAGACAAGGATTAGAACCAATTACAGTCAAGGGAAGGTCTCTAGTGACTAGAACCAATCACAGTCAGAAGGAGGTCTCTGAATAAATGATGAACTGATTAGGTTGTAATCAGAACCAATCAAAATTAGAGGTTGCCTCAAACAAATGAGGTCGTAATTAGAACCAATTGCTGTCAGGGGGCGGTCTTAAACAAATGAGGTAGCGATTAGAACCAATTGCAATAGGGTGTAGGGTTCTAGTGATTAGAACCAATTAAACCTGGGGGGTCTGCAAACAAATGAGGTAGTGACTGGAACCACTTGCAGTCAAGGGGAGGTCTCAGTGGTGATTAGAACCAATTGCAGTCAGGGGGAGGTCTCTGAATAAAGGAGACAGTAATTAAAACCAGACGCATTCAAAGATAGGGGAGCAATGATGCAGCACTTAGAACCAATCACAGTCAGAGAAGGTCTCATTTGTAGTCAGAGGGAGGTCTCGGATAAATGAGGCAGAGATTAGGGCTAATCACCACCAGGGGAGGTTTCAGTGGTGATTAAGACTAAATACAGTGAGGGGGAGGTCTCCAAACAAATGAGACAGTGACTAGAACCGATCTGAGTCAGGGAAGGTCGCAAAAAACTTGGGGGAGGCCTCAGTTATAGTCCGGGTGATGTCTTAGACAAATGAGGCAGAGATTGGGACCATTCGTCACCAGGGGGAGGTCTCAGAGGACTAATTACAGCGAGGGGGAGGTTTCCAAACAAGTGAGGCAGTGACTAGAACCAAATTATGTCAGGAAGAGGTCTCAAAATAATTGAGACAGGGACTAGAACCAATCTGAGTCAGGGAAAGTTGCAGAACACTTGGGGGGAGATCTCTGACAAATCGGGCAGCAATTAGGACCAGTGGCCACCAGGGGGAGGTCCCAGTGATGATTAGGACAAATTACAGCGAGGGGGAGGTCTCCGAACAAATGAGGCAATGACTAGAACCAATTGATGTCAGGAAGAGGTCTCAAAATAATCAAGACAGGGACTAGAACCAATCTGAGTCAGGGAAAGTCTCAGAACATTTAGGGGAGATCTCTGACAAATCGGGCAGCGATTAGGACCAGGAGGTAATAATCGAGATTATTGAGACCGAGACTAGAACCAAACACAGTCATGGTGCAGAACAGGGTGCAGGGTCTCAGAACAAATGACTTTAGCATGATGATGGTGATGCCTTATGGACAGTTCTGAGAAAAGGACCTCAGCTTTATTGACTCATAACTTTTATCATTTTTTATTTTGCAGAATTTGATCAACGCTCTCTGTTTACTTTTCCACCGGCGCTTCCAGTTCAATCTTGAGTGGAACACAGGCCTCGCTGTAGCTGCAAATAAGACACGTCTCCATTCCACCCTGTGACGCTTCTGACGAAGTCCTGCCATTCCAGACTGGTAACAAACCAATGTACTATTTCCCAGGCACTTTTTCTTCTCCAGCAGGACGTGTCTGGATGGGGAATTGTGGGCATAGCGATGGAAACGCTTCTTAAGGAGTCCTCAGTGACTGAATTTCAGCATCACTTTACACTGTATGGTGTTAAATTACTGATAGACTATAAAAGCAGTGCGACCCGTTTGAGGCCTACCGTTAGAAACATTGCATTCAAATGAATTTTCCATTCCATTACTTACAATCCCTCCTGCTGCAGCATCTGCTGTTTGTTTTGCATCTCGCTCGAAGGATTGGGGGTCACTAAAGAGCTTGAAAGATACTCAAAGGATTTCTCTAAAATGACGGACGGGATTTCTGGGCTGTGTTTAAACGATCCCGCTGAATGAAATAATACCATGGCTGAGAAATCCAGGCTAGGCTTTGGGATGCAGCAATATCTCCAGTCTCCAGAAGTTCTTCTACTCTGTTAAAAGAATAAGATCCTTGAGGTTCCTCTTAAGGTGCTTTGAGGAACCTTAATGAGCCTTTCTCTTCTCAAAGCACCTTCAGAGGTTCCTCCACAGTTTCAAATTGAAGAACCTCCAAAAGATCCTCCCAAATGACCAGGGACAGTGGTGGCTCAGTGGTTAGAGCTCTGGGCTATTCGATACCCGGGCTGGGCAAGCTGCCGCTGTTGGGCCCTTGAGCAAGGCCCTTCACCTTCTAATATGGAGAGTAGGAAGGCTTTCCACTAGATTTGATTGTATTCTGCCACAATTGCACAGCCCAGTACTGGCAATACCAGCCCAAGGCTTGGTATTGGACAGGTTACAGGTGACCTTAGGCTCATGCTTCAGAAAGTCCCACTGTATTGCCAATGCTTTTTATGTCAGTTCAGATTACACCAGCTGTGTGGCCAGATGATCATATCAGCAGTTAGTACGTTAGAAAGCTTGTCCAGATACTTTTGGACATATAGTATGCTTCAATTCTGACCATTTGTTTTCTACATAGACCCACACAAAGAAGCTCATGTAGGACCGGAAGGCCCAAAATGATCAAATATGGGGGCATTTTTAGACAGTTATAGTCAGGGTGATGTCTTGGACAAATGAGGCAGAGATTCAGACCATTCGTCACCAGGGGGAGGTCTCAAGAGGTCTCAGTGGTGATTAGGACTAATTACAGCGAGGGGGAGGTCCCCAAACAAATGAGGCAGTGACTAGAACCAACTGATGTCAGGAAGAGGTCTCAAAATAATCTAGACAGGGACTAGAACCAATCTCAGCCAGGGAAAGTCTCAGAAAACTTGGGGGAGGTCTCGGACAAATCAGACAGCGATTATGACCAGTCGCCACCAGGGGGAGGTCTCAGTGGTGATTAGGACTAAATACAGCAAGGGGGAGGTCCCCAAACAAGTGAGGCAGTGCTTAAAAACAATTCATGTCAGAAGAGGGTCTCAAAATAATCAAGACAGGGACGACCTCGTTAGAACGTTAGAAAGCTTGTCCAGATACTTTTGGACACATAGTATGCTTCAATGATCAAACATAGGGGCATTTCTAGCCAGCTTTATTTGTGAAGCTGGCCTGGGACGCCCCTTCAGTGTTTGTCTGGATATGATAACTGATCTCAGGGATGAAACCGTCAGCCTGAACCAGGGTTAAAAAAAAAAAGGTAGAGAACGATGCCCCCCACCTACGCCGTCTCCACTCAATCATATTTAAATGCTAATTTGTTTTTGCAAGATTGGACTTGAGGTTTCATGTTGTGCCGCCCTGCCCCGCTCCCCCTCCCCCCCCATTCTCCTCCCTCCCCCTCCCCTCTCCGTGGCGGTAAACCGAGAACATTGCCGCCGCCGCTGTCATGGAAACGGGGACACTGTGTTGTCTGAGAGTAATGTTTCCCAATGACTTAGAACAGGCTTTATGTCTTCGAATTTGCCACCTTAATTGCAGGGATAAACGTCCAACCAGGACGTCTATCAGGCTGCTTTTCGACCTGGCATTTTCAGCAGGACATGAGATTTCTCTGTTTTTATCTGCCCACCTTATGCCCCGACACACCGTCTCGCTTCCCAGTAACCCTCGCCCCTTGCTGCTGCCGTCTCTCATAATAAAATACCTTCCCATAAAGCCAACTAGCTAGTGATTATGAAAGCTCTTTACTGTGCTAATAGCCTTGCTGGTCATTTTCTCCGTCTCAGTCTGACTCTGTAAATCATGTTCCCGTAATGACTCTGCCTCCCGTCCGTGTCTTTAATTACACCCGCTCCCTCGGTTGTTCTCGGTGCCTTTAAGGGCTGGTCTGTCACTTCCCGGCGCTGTGGACGCGACAGCGATTGTGCCAAAAGTAAAAGCGCCTCCGTGCAGAAGAACTAGAGGAATGCGTACGCTGTACTGCCAAAAGTATCCACTCACGCCATCCAAATCAGTGAATTCAGGTGTGCCAGTCAATTCCATGCCCACAGGTGTATAAAACCAAGCACCTAGGCGAAAGAATGGGTCGCTTCCAGGAGCTCAGTGATTTCCAGCGTGGTACCGGTGCAACAAGTCTAGTCATGAAATTTCCTCACTTCTAAATATCCCGCAGTCAGCGATTGGGAACTCAGGTAGGCCACCTGAAATGACAGGAGGCCGCATTGTGAGCAGAGGTCACTACAGGCCTCCAAACTTCATATGGCCTTCAGATTAGCTCAGGAAAAGTGCGTAGAGAGCTTCACGGGATGGGTTTCCATGGCCAAGCAGCCGCATCCAAGCCATACATCACCAAGCGCAGCGCAAAACGCCGGATGCAGTGGTCTCTGGAGTGACGAATCACGCTTTCACATCATGCATGTAAAAGAAAGCTCTGGCGGATGTTCTACCAGAAGCTAATCACCAGCGTCCACCTGTGTTAAAAGACCTCTAACCACACGCTTCATTGCTGCTTTCAGAAGTGACGTCATGTCTTTCCTTCCTTCCTCCCAAGCGCCACCAGTTTGGTCCCGACGGCTGCCCGGCGGTAGGCTCCGCCCCCTGCCCCCTATAAGTTCGGCAGGATCTGCGAGAGTCTGATGAGTGCTGATGACGGGGGGCCTACACCAAAAAACTCAGCAGTTTAACTTGCTAATATTGTTCCCATCTCATTATCTGTCGAGATTACTGCCCTCGTGTCTCCTGAATTGAGCCGGTAGAAATGGGCTTAAGTATGTTTGTATAAACATAAATATAATATCAAATTAATGCACTTATTTCAAATACATTAATATGATGCATTCATCAAATGCTGGCAAGTAAACTTTTATCCCACTTTTTATACTTTTAATTAAAATAGTTTAATTCAACTATTTAATTTGACTTTGTTTTGCATCTTGCATGAAGGATTGGGGTCAATAAAATGCACATAGGTATGTTTTAAATATATAAATATATATAAATATTCACTTATTTAAAATCTGTAAGTGTGAAAAACATGTATCTCCAAAATGGTGACTTTACAGAAGAAGGCAAAAGTGCGCTGAACTTTGAATGGAAGTCAATGTAAAGTCATTTAGAGCATTTCTATTGGTCTGTTCAGCCAGAATTGCTTACATAGTGTGCAGAGCAGCTAAATATATATAAATATAGGGGGCAGCGGTGGCTGAGCGGTTAGAGCTCCAGGCTGACAGGAGACATTGATGACAGGGTTGTGGGTTCGATACCCAGGCTCGGCTAGCTGCCACTGTTGGGCCACTCTCTGCTCCCCTGCCCACCGCTCTGGGCATGTGTGTGCTCACTGCCCCTAGTTTTAAATATACTAGCACCTAACCATGCCGAACATCTGTGTGTCCCCAGCGTCCAAAATACGGTCACCCTAGTACCAAAAAAACGCTACTGCTAATCAAAACAAAGCTCCCGACCCTCTTGGAGTACTGCTTTAGCATGCTATTTACACTAGTAGCTTTTAGGTGCAGCTTGTGTGTGTCCTTTTGTGCACCCAGGGCAGGAGTGCTCCTCACAACAACAGGGGAACCTGAACACGAGGCACAAAGACATCACCGTAACATGTAATCATAACAGCATCAACAGGCTTCAGCAGGCCGCGCGGCAGCATTAGGGCTAGCTGCTGTTAAGGGCTTTCGCGTCAGTCGTGATTGCAGCCTGTTTGGAGAGAGAGCCCTCCCCGCGAAGGCCTTTGTTTTTCGGGCAGGTGGAGCGGCTGATGGACGCCGACAGATCCCTGGGGCTCCGGTGATTGCAGAGGCAGCGGGTCCTTTTAGCGGCGGCGTCGAGCAAATGACACGAGAGCCGAGAGCAACGGCACCTCGCCGGTGGCTTTTAGTGCTTTTGAGTATGATTGATACAGAAATGATGGAAAAATCATGCTCCCTGCTTTCACACGCTTGTTTTGGCCGCAAACACACTTCGGTGTATGGACACACACACACACACACATCCGCCCACCTCCACACACCTTTTTAAAGCCGTCAGATCGTCTGGCATGGGGCCTGTGCGTCAGCGTGCCGGCGTGACCGAAGCAACAGCCTTCCGCTTGCTGTTGGAGGGAAGCGGTCAAATTAGGGCTAATTCAGTTTGTGGCTGCGGAGCTGCCGGAGCTGCCGGAGCTGCAGGCCCGTCTTTAGCATATGGCTGGAAATAGCTTAGCGCTAATTAGAGTGAGGTTTTCCATAAAGCAAGCGAGAGGGCTAGTCGAGCTGCACTCCTGATTGTTGGTTAGCTTTGGTGGTTTGCTTGCAGTGTACTTGGACGAGCCTTTTAATCTCCTGCGCTGAGAAAACGATGTTTCCCCGGCAGCTGATAATAGCGGAGGAATTCAGTGTGTGATTATACTTGCGGTACATTTTAATCAGCTATTCAGCTGAAATTGCTACACTGTTCAACACAATCCCTTCAAGGTGAGTCTAGTCATTATTCATCCATTACGCCACGCTTTTAGTCGTGGCGCAGAGCTGACTTGTAAAAGCATGTTTGAAATATACGGCTTTGTCTTCACAGCTTCTGACCGTGTATATATATATATATATCGTCAAATAATGCTTAGCCTGGTCCTTCATGTCGACATGGATGTTGAGCGATTCATCCACTAGCCCAGCCAACAGGCTAACATGTGGCTAACAAGCTCGTGGGCTCCATTGTCATAGTTACAACCCACCCTGATCTCCCATCTAGGCCCCATATGCAGTGTAAAACCAAAAAGCGGCTCATATTTAACCCCTACTGGTCCCATCACTGACCCAGGTGGGACCCTGGTGGGCATCCATATGAAGGTGAACATGGACCCCACCCCATGGGGATGATGCACTTCCTACAAAAGGACGATAGATGGATTGATAGATTGGTCCAGCGGACTAAGGCGCTGCCACTGTTGCCAGACATTGGTAGCCGGGGGCCTAATTTTCTCTAGGGTGGGTAGATGGCGCTATCCCCCCACATCGCTTTAGTGCAGTGCTGGCCGTCACTGGTGTCAGAGCTTGGTGTACGACACTTCCCTCTAGGCGCATTTGTTGGTTGCCTGGTGACGTCACATTGACGGCAGTTCGAAAAAGAGGTGTGGCTGGCTGCGTAGGTGTTGGAGGGGGCGTGTGTTGGTGTCGCCCTCACTATTGTGATGGGGGGGGTACATATGGTGATCTAAATTGGGGAGAAAATGGGAATATATGTATATATATATGTATATACATATATATATATGTATGCATATATGTATATTAAAAAAAGGACGATAGATGGAGTGGAGTAAGCCTATTTAAACGGTGTAAAGGTTCCCCATATTGCAGCGGTCATCTTTCACTTGAACTATTGGCTACACTGGTTATTGCTCGGCCCTGTCCGTATCCATAAGCTTACACGAATGTGGACGAAATGAATGAGCACAGACAAAAGGCTCAATCTATATCTTTCTCTATATCTGTATTAAATGTTGAGCATAAATGAGGCTTAACGGTACCTAAATACCTAACGTCCATCTCTTAGCATGGGCTTATGGCTTACACTGCTATTAGTGCCAGCAGTTGAAAGTGAATGTACATTCTGCAGGGGTAGTCTAAGACAAGGAGATCCTGAGGTAACTAAGCCTAAAAAAAACATGTATTTGACCTAGTGTAAAAGTACAAAAAAGGACAAAAGTATTGGGACACCTGCTTATTCACTGTTTCTTCCAAAATCAAAGGTATTAAAAAGAGCTTATCCTGCTTTTGTTGGAATAACTGTCTCTACTGTTCAGGGAAGAAGACTTTCTAGAGTATTGCTGTGAGGATTTAATTGCATTCGTTAGTGAGGCCAGGATGGTGAAGATCACCAGCCCACTTCATCCTTAACTCCTCAACTAATCCCAAAAGTACTGGATGGAGCACCACCATCATCATCATCATCATACCAGTGAAGACAGTTCCTCCACTGCTCCACAGCTCAATGTTGGGGGGCTTCATACCCCTCTAGCCTATGGCATTAGGTATGGTGATGGCTGATAGGTTTATCCGCAAAAAGTGCAATCAAACACTTTATGTAACTGAAGATTGGTCTATTAGGTGTCATCCAGAAAAGGTTCATAAACATCCTGAAATATGCGAAATATGTGGAATCATCAAAAATGACCCCAAAAAACAAAGGCCTGTCCCATTCCTTTGTTTGAATATTGACAAAAACTACAACACTGACACTGTGCTTTTCTGAGAACCTGCTCTGTGAGTTCCAGGCAGTGCTCTCCAACTCCCTGGCTTTCATCTCTGCCGAGTGGGCCGTGCTGCAGAGATGTCCAGGAAGTCGAGCGGTGGTGAAATCTACTTTTTTTAATAACCAAGGTTGGTCACAGTTTTAACAAAGTCATGCAGATCAACCTTCAAATGACTTTTCATAAACTGTAAAATGTTCTCCATCGTTCTGGTTGGAGTTCATATTCCACCTCAAGGAAGCTTTGGTTTGCAAGGTGCAGCAGGCTTTCATGGAATTGCTTGCCATCACAGGGCACACAAACTCTGTTTTCATCATCTGAGGGGACTTGAACAGAGCCCCATTCACGAACTGCCCAAGTATAGACAGCATGTTACCTGCATGGACACCTGCCTCGCCCGTATGAGGTTGCCTTGGGCCTTGGGCCTCTCTGGTCACTGCCTAGTTAATTGTTTCCCAATATAGAGGCAGAAGCTAAAATCTGCTAAACCTGTGGACTGAGTGGACAAATAAGGACAAAGGGCAGACTACAGGACAGGACCTGGATGAATAAAAGGACACTGTGGTGTCCTATACCATCTTCTGTGAGGACATGTATTCAAATCAGTCAAATTCAAATTTCTCAGCCTGAGCCTCAATTATAATTACAATTTCAAATAAAAAACTTGCTTCACTAAAAGAAGTGCTTCACTGTTTACTCAAGAAGAACCCCAGCTAGTTTTAATAGACTAGACATTCAAAGATACCTCTTAGACATCTTAGACTCTACTAAACACAGGTCAATATGAAGACCATAATACTCTACACTCAGAAGAGGAGGGTCTTCAGTCTGGGTTTGAAGACGGTGAGCATTGGACTCTGCTGTTCGGACACCCAGGTGAAGTTCGTTCCACCACTTCGGTGCAGGACAGAAAAAAGCCTGGATGCTCGTCTTCCGTGGATCTTAAAGGATGGCGGGTGAAGCCGAGATGTCAAGCTCGAAGTTGTCAAGCTCAAGTCAAGCTTGAAAGGCTCTTGGTGCAGATCGGCTTTTGACTATTGCCAATCAAGTACGGAGGGGCTGCCTGGTCCAGTCTTGGCTTTGTAGGCCAGCGGTGCACAACATCTGCATTCCAATCAGGACAGGAATGAAATACAATAATGACAACCCTGAAAACCCTGGGTCAATGCCAAAATGAGACAGTCCAACAGTCCAAGCAAAGAAATAATAGCAGCCAAATAAGCTACTCCAGAAAGCTGAGTAGTACGATGTCAGCCAATAACCCATCAGCCGTGTGGAAAAGCATCCAGGACATCAGCAGCTACAAGATGCCATGCCCTCAGACAATGGGGGGTCTTACTACCGCAGATTTCCAAAGCCCAACTCCAACACATACCTTAGTCAAACCACAGGACAAACATCAGCACCTCTTCCACCAATTCTGACTTCCAGCCAGCCAACCGTCCAGCCTGCCCTGAAGATCTGGTGATAGGGTGGGTATAATATATAGACTCTTTAAGAGATGGAAAGTGAGAATGGCACCAGACCCAGATGGTGTCTGAAGATCTGTGCTGACCAACCTAACCGGATTTGGCTGAAGTACCTTATTTTCAAATGTTCTACAATAATACCCAAGAAAGCAACCATCACTGAACTAGAAACTACAAATCCATTGCTCTGACCTCTGCAGTCATGAAATCCTTAGAGAGGCCGACAGAACACACCTGTAGAGAAGAAGTACTGCCAATAGAATAGGACTCTCTGGAGCAGATCAGCATGAACCTATTGGCTCCATGCTGCCTGAAGCCAGGCGTGGGCAAGAGGGGTATTAAGCCCCCCAGCTCTGAGCTGTGGAGCAGTGGAAGAACTGTGTTCTCTGGAATGATGATGGTACTCATTGGGATGAGTTGAGGTGGTGATCATTATCCAACATCCTGACCTCACTAATGCTCTTGTCACTACATTCAATCAAATGCTCCTCCAAAATCTAGTAGTATGCCTTCTTTCCTGGACAGTAGAGAAAGTCAAGCCAACAAAAGCAGAAGAAACAATGAGCAGGTGTCCCAATACTTTTGTCCATATATTGTATAAGGTGTGATAATCTTCACCACTTCAACCAGAATCATCTCCCTTAATTACTTGTGTTCCTGCCTCCACTTGCAGGTGGATCACTGGCTTCCATCCTGGGAAAATTCTCTACAGGCACTCAAACAATCAGCACTGTACCAATGACTGCACCTCAACGGACCCCTCTGTCAAAATCATGACGTTTGCAGACGACACCACCGTCATTTCTCCTTTTTTTGAGACGAGGAAGAATCTGCTTACAGGTGGACGGTTGAACAGCTGGTTCTCTGGAGCAGTCACAACAACGGCGAGATGAACATGCTCAAATCAGCAGAGATGATGGTGGACTTCATGAGAAGCCCCCCACTCACCATCTATGACAAGACCATGATAGCTGTGAGATTCCTGGGAACCACAATCACCAGGCACCTAGGATCAGTTCCATCACAGAGATGCACCTCCTGTATCAGCTGAAGAGCTGCTGGCTCAGTTTCACACAGCCATCAGGTCTGTCATCAACGGTGTCAAAAGTATTCACACTCATTCCTCAGGTAGAACTGGGTGGAGATACAAGGGTTTAAAAGACTTCTATAGAAGCTGAAGCATCAACTTAAGCTTTTTACTCCAGTAAAAGTGTAAAAGTACTGGTTTCAGAACGACTTCAAGTAGAAAAGTAAAAGTAATGGAAGGAAAACAAAGGTCGAAAGCTTAGGAGGCCGCGCCACAGGGGTCTATAGTACACTACCCCCCCTCACCCTCCCGAAAAACCCATTCTCTAAAAGCCATAATGAGGAGAATTAAAATGATCTATTAAAATGTTGATGTCAAAAATGTTGGGCTGCACTAGGCTCCTGTTTCAGCTGCAGATCTGCCCATTGAAAATGAAGCATTTCAGTAATATCAGCTCTATTAAAGGAGCGTCTCTGTGCTCTACTGAGCATCAACATGAGCTTCATGGAGGAAAATATGAGGAGTCGTTGTCTAGAAGTTCTGTAAAGCTGCAGAAAGTCAGACTTCAGAGGCGTGTGATCAATAAGCTTTATTGGAATGTAAATGTGGGGCTCAGTCGGGACGTTTCACTGCAGCTCTCTTGAGTCTCTGCCACGGACACAGTCTTCATACTAGACCACAGACGTCTGCTGTGAGCTCGCTGGAGAGTGACGGGACGTGTGCAGGTGTGATGGATCTCTTATAAACCAATAGGGAGTCAGAATGGTGTCTGTTTATACTTCTCATCCAACCACGATCAGACTCACACTTTCTAGATGGAGAGATTTATCTAGGATGACGAGCCGGAATGAAAACTAACGGAAGTGAAATAGGAGGAACGAGGCTGTTTTTAAAATATAAGGAGGAGAAAGTTCAGATGATTGGGTGAAAATGTGAGGAGAAAAACGAATAATTACTACAGTAAAGTTTAGAAAAACAACATTTCTACTTAAGTACTTGTACCTCGTTACGTGACGCCTCTGTCTGTCATCACCAACTTCATCTGAGCCTGGCACAGCTTTCACCAAACTGCAGAGCATCGTCAGATCTGCCATACGGCTTAACCTCCACACCTCAAGAGCCAAGAAAGCCTGCAGAGAACATCTTTCCTTTGCTTCTCTCTGTCTCTGTCTGACTGCATTTAACACTGTGATCAGACAGTTACATAGAAGGCCCAGCCACACAGATTTCAGGGGTCAGCCCAGTCACCCATGGGTGCTACCCAGCTACTTGTCTATTTGGCTACACTACTGAGGTTCTGTGATTGTAAGTAAAAGGTGGAGTCCTGCTCTCTGGATGCAAGAACATTCGGTCCCCCAATGAAAATCTTAACTACTGTGTTTACGAATGTCAGTGGTTGTTAAATTCTAAGTAGAAACTTCAACGTGGCTCATAAAGTTCCCCGAGTTTCTGAGGCATCTACAGCAAATGTGTGTTCAGAGGAACGTTAGTCTTCACTTTTGAGGCACACTGTATCCAAAAAGCAGCCCAGGCTGGAACAAGAGGAAAAAAATGGTGACTTTACAGGAGAAGGCAAAAATGCTCTTAGGTTTGAATGGAAGTCAATGTACAATAAGTAATTTAGAGCATTTCTATTGGTCCATTCATCCCGGATTATTTACACAGTGTACAGAAAAGCAGCTGCAGGGTTCAAACCATGGAGAAATCTGAAAATGGAGAATGAAAAATTGAGATACTTGGTTCTCTTTGGACAGTAGTGATGTACTTTTTGGCTGCTACTTTTAGATACGTAGCTCTTTCTGAATGATGGAATAATGATGGTACTCATTAGGATGAGTTGAGGTGGTGATCATCCAACATCTTGACCTTCTTTCCTGGACAGTAGAGACAGTCGTGCCAACAAAAGCAGAAGAAACAATAAGCAGGTGTCCCAATACTTTTGTCCATATATTGTATATAGGGCCAACATGCGATAATCTTCACCACCTCAACCAGCCATATGGCCCCAAAGGGCAGAATCGTCTTCTGATTTCTGATTGTTTGAGTGCTGTCCAAAGAAAAAGATGGTGACTTTACAGGAGAAGGCAAAAATGGTCTTAAGTTTGAATGGAAGTCAATGTACAATAAGTTATTTAGAGCATTTCTATTGGTCCATTCATCCCGGACAAAAATGGAGATACATGGTTCTCATTGAACAGCAGTGATGTACTTTTTGGCTGCTACTTTTAGATATGTAGCTCTTTCTGAAGGCTACGATGATGCATTTCCTTCAGTCATGACAGCATTTCATTGTTCTGCACATTTAGCTGCTGTAAAAACACGCATTACGGTAACAAGAATGGGCGGAGCCAAAATGCTGTTATCTGAATGGGTAATCATATGTAAATATGTTCATGCTTGTGACATCACAACTAAAACGAATACAAAAGTGGGGCATTCTTGAAGTACTCTCTCTACCACTTTAGCCAAAATGGGCGGGGCTAAACTGCAGTAGACTCGATGAGTGGTCATGTGTAAGTATGTCCATGCTTGTGACATCACAACCATGATTCATTCAAAGCAGGCAGTTATCGTCAGTTCGTTTTGACTATATGGATTGTCTGCAGTAACAACGCTCCACATTACTTCAGGTAGAGTGGGCGGGGCTAAACTGCTGTAGACTGAATGGATGGTCTTATGTATTTAGGTTCATGCTTGTGACATCACAACCATGATCATTTAAAATTTTAATTTTCACCCATGGACTGAATGGACTGTCGGACGTGCAGAAATAACAGTCCTCATCACTTTAACTGGGATGGGCGGGGCTAAACTGCTATAGACTGGAACCAATTGCAGCTTGGTTTCCATATATATATATATATATATATATATATATATATATATATAGACTGTATGGGCTGTCTGTAGCAATAGCAACACTCTACATCACTTCAACCAGACTGGGCGGGGCTAAACTGCTGTAGACTCTATAGGCGGTCATGGGTGTCCATGCTTGCCACGCCCATCTTTATAGACCGTATTCCCAGTCAGCAGTAACAACGCACTATATCACTCCGAACTGGGCCGATGGAAGCGTGGGGGGTCACAGGTGGCCCCCTGGTACTTCTCCAGCTGCCGAAGGCAGTGCTGGGGGCCGGCAGCTACAAGCGCTGAGATACTGCGGACTCGGAAGCCGGAGTATGATGGATGAATGTTTATGCTCGGCTTGGGCTGTGATATCTTAATGGATGTGCCTCTCTCGAGGCAGCGGGCCCTGTTTTCTGTCCGACAAGTGGATGAATTTATGACCTGTCAGGCGGGAGAGGCCGCGGCGTGCTGCGTGCGACTCGCTCCGTGGCCTGCAGTGAACTGCCATGATGATCTCATCTCGCGTGCCGGCCAGAGTTATATCAGTCGCCCTTGCTGCAGGAGAGCTGCCGCAGAAAAAAAAGAGGCAGAATAAAAAAACGAGGCAAAAACAACAGCGGCTTCGCCACTGACTAACACTGAGCTGAAAGAAAAGCCGGTCTGATGTTTATCTGATCCTTCGTGTGAATCTGGGAGGCCTCGGTGTGTGGGCTAATGTTGCCAGATTGGATGATTGTCAAATTGCCAAATTGGGCTGTTTTTGGTTGGATTTTGAAGGGGAGGAATGTGCTTTGGCAAGTGGGCAGAATTTGAGATGATTGCCGAGGAGAATTTCTCCAATTGTTTTTTTTTGTGTTTTTGAGATTTGAGTCATTCAGGGTGGGTTTGGTGTGAAATTCTGCAGAGCCGGCACAAGGCGTACTCGAATTACGTGGCTGCTTAGAGCCCTAACACCACCAGGGGGCCCCCAGGAGCACTGAGATATTGTGATAAAAAATAGATATATATTTTAAGAATGAAACCGAATAACATTACACAGATAAAAGCATTTTTTATATACATTTATTTTCATAGTTAGCTTAGCAATACTAGGTTAATCAATTACTGCTGTTGGCTGCTGCCACTGTTGGGCAAATGCAGATATGTGTCGCCTGGGTGGTCGATAAAGGCCCGGGTGCTTCATCGTATTGCACAATATCTCTCTCCCTATGAAATCATGAAGCATCTGGTGCTGAGGTGGTGGTATGGGGGGCCGGCCCTGAATTCTGCTTTGGAAAGGAAACTGCACACCCAAGTGACAGAAAATGCACAATGAAAAGCTTGAATGGACGGCAGAGTAGAAGCTTTCGCCCGTTTGAACGAAACAGAGTAGGGAAAGAAAGAGAGACTGAGGGGCAGACAGAGAGAGAGACTGAAGGAAAGACAAAGAGAGAGAGACTGAGAGACAGACAGGGAGAGACAGAGAAAGAGAGACTGAGGGACAGACAGGGAGAGACAGAAAGACAGACATTGATGGAAAGACAGAGAGAGAGACTGAGAGATAGACAGGGAGAGACTGAGGGAAAGACAGAGAGAAAGAGAGACTGAGAGAAAGACTGAGAAAGACAGAGACTGAGGGAAAGACAGAGAGAGAGAGACAGCAGGAAAGACACAGACAGGCTGAGGTAAAGACAGAGAGACAGAGACTGAGGGAAAGACTAATAGCAGGAGAGAGACCGACTGAGGGACGGACAGAGAGAGAGAGACAGACTGAGGAAAAGTCAGAGTGCAAGAGACTGCAGAAAAGACTGTCTGGGGAAAGACTAACAGCAAGACATAGAGACAGAATGGGGGGAAGACAGAGAGACAGACTGAGGGAAAGACTAATAGCAAGACATAGAGACAGAATGAAAAGCTTCGTTTCAGATCTGAATGGACGGCAGAATAGAAGCTTTCGCCCGTTTGAACGAAACCGAGTAGCAGAACCAGACGAGAGGAACCTCGAGGTGTAGCGTTGAGTGGGCTGTTTTCTTCTGCACCTTAAATAACGTTAAAGTGTGTAAAGTGTGAAAAGCGCTTGCTCGAGTTCTTTCAGCTACTCCAGCTCGGCGAGCGGTGGCATAAAGAGTGGGTTTAAAGACGTGATTTATGACACGAGTGAGTCCCATTCAGAAGCTGTAAGTCAAAGCAAATCCATTACACTGTATTGCACCGCATCAGCATTCCGGGATGACTTAGAGGGAATATGACCAGGTGCTTCCGAAAAAAAAGCATCTGTTTTGTAGATAATGCTTCGTCTAAAATGGCCTGCACACGGTACGCTCAGCCGTGATATATTTAAGCACATACACACATACACACACACACACACACACACACATACACACAGCCCTTACTTATCCCGGATTTCTTTCCGGCTGTGTTTTACATCTTATTGGAAAATATTTCAGGCGTCATATGTACAGCCCCCGGAGCGCGAGTGCAGGAGAAAGAAACCGGATTGTGCTCCATCGTCTTTAATTCAGCAACCTCATTTACTCCTCCTGCTGGTTTAAAGGAATACTCCGGTCTCTTCAACCTTGGATTTGTCCGTTCCACACCGTCAGTTACCACAACGCTTTGAGCAAAAGGTAGATTTGTAAAAAAAAATGCTGCAGAAGTTCATGAACAGAACTCTCCGACTATTAAACAGAGGACAGAGAGACAGACTGAGGGAAAGACTGAGAGAGAGACTGAGGGAAAGACAGAGAGAGAGACTGAGAGACAGACAGGGAGAGACTGAATGAAAGACAAAGAGAGAGACTGAGGGAAAGACAGAGAGAGAGACTGAGAGACAGACAGGGAGAGACTGAAGGAAAGACAGAGAAAGAGAGACTGAGGGACATACAAAGAGAGACTGATGGAAAGACAGAGAGAGACTGAGGGAAAGACAGAGAGAGCGAGAGACTGCAGGGAAGACAGTGAGACAGAGACTGAGGAAAAGACAGAGATACAGACTGAGGGAAATACTAATAGCAAGAGAGAGAGACAGAATGGGGGAAGACAGAGAGAGACAGGCCGAGAGAAAGAAAGAGAGAGACAGACTGAGGAAAAGACTAAGTGAAAGACTGAGAGAGCAAGAGACTAAAGAAAAGACAAAAAGAGAGAGACAACAGGAAAGACAGAGAGACAGACTGAGAGACTGAGGGACATACAGAGAGAGACTGATGGAAAGACAGAGAGAGAGAGACTGAGGGACATACAGAGAGAGACTGATGGAAAGACAGAGAGAGAGAGACTGAGGGACATACAGAGAGAGACTGATGGAAAGACAGAGAGAGAGACTGAGGGACAGACAGAAAAACAGAGACTGAGAGAAAGACAGAGAGAGAGAGAGAGACTGAGGGAAAGACAGAGACAGGCTGAGGGAAAAACAGAGACTGAGAGAAAGACAGAGAGGGACTGAGGGACAGACAGAAAGAGAGAGACAGACTGAGGGACGGACAGAGAGAGTGAGAGACTGCAGGGAAGACAGAGAGAGACTGAGGGAAAGACAGACTGCAGGAAAGACAGAGAGACAGACTGAGAGAAAGACAGACTGCAGGAAAGACAGAGAGAGACAGACTGAGAGAAAGACAGAAAGACAGACTGCAGGAAAGAGCAAGACCTCGCTCTCCTCCCTTGCTCTCCTGTTGGCTGCCTGTAGGGGGGGGGGGTCCTGTGTGTTTTTAAGGCTTATAAAGGTGAAGGGAACGAGGGTCCTTTTTCCGTTTGTTGACCTCACACAACATCCCACACCTCCCGACCCCCTCCCCTCCCCTTACACACACACACACACACACACCCCGAAACACTAGTGTCAGTTCATCAGAATCACACACACATATTCGCTCAGCATGAAACCTCTCCAGCAAGTCCAGGAGGATGCGAGTGGCAGCCGGACCCCCGCTTCTCGCCGCTCTCGCGTGCAGCAGCTATCAGGATGCGTTTGGGGGGCTGTCAATTAAAGCAGAACTCAAGGAACATCACCACTCGTCTTCCTGCATTCAGTAACAAGAGCATGAGAACCTCACCTCATCTACAACCATTCCAAAAGTACTGGATGGAGCACCATCCATCATTCCACTGCTCCACAGCTCAATGCTGGAGGGCTTTATACCCCTCTAGCCCACGCCTGGCATTATTAGGCAGCATGGTGCTTATCTGCTCCAGAGAGTCCTATTCTATTGGCAGTACCTCTCTACTAGACTTGTGAGTTGTGTGTGTGCATTTGCACACCTGTGTCAGCAATGGGTGCAACTTAAAGAAGCTGAATGCATTTATTAGAAGGGCTGTCCACAAACATTTGGACATATAGTGTATATAGGATGAAGGTGGAAAAGACCAACGCCTGGGTGCCCATATAGAGACATGGCCTTAACTAAAGAACTCTTCAAGAACCCTAAAGATGACGAGGGAATTGACCTACAAACCTTCCGGTTTCCCAGTCAAAATTCCTTACATGTAAAAACATCCCATCAAAAAGGAATTCCGATAATTCCGGCCTAGCGTTAGACCCCTACATGTCCAGGAAGTTCCAGTAGAACCCAACGCAAGGTTCTCACCTGCCAGTTGGGATGTAGTAATAACGGGATTTTAAAAGAGGTTAAGGGGTTTAACCTCCTAGTCTTAGTCTTTGTTGACACGACAAGCATTCCTATAACATTCCCGCACAGTCCGTTAGCGCGGATCTCTCGGATTCCCCTGGCCTCTGGATTCCCTTCTCGGCTGCTTCCGCCCCCTTTCCTCCCTAATGAAGGATAGACGAAGAGGCTTGTTTATCTATTAATTAGCTGCGGTGTGTTTCCTTTGGCGGAGGTGGACGTGGAGTGTCGGAGCGCTGGCTTTTCCGTTCGTCTCTTTGCAGGATCCCAGATGGAGGAGGGTAATTTTAGGCCTGGTATCCATTAGTGATAAACCATGCGTAAGACAGAAGTCAAACTCAGTTAGACGATACCAGGTTGTCAGCGGGTGCGCCTGACTGCAGCCTGGGGCTCCTCAATCCCTGCCTGACCCCCCTCCTGCTGCCCCCACCACCTACCCACCCCACCTCCCTTCTGTTTACTCGGCAAGGCCAGAGTGTGTGTGTGTGTGTGTGTATGTATGTGTGTGTCATTTTCAATAAGAACCCAGGCAATGAATTTACTGTGAGAGCGCTGCCCCAGAGGACTCAGCCACGGCCTGACTTGAATATGTAATTGCGAACCTTCAGCTTAGAGCACTGCCCGCCTGGAGAGGAACGTACCGTGGTTTTTTTGTTTGCTCTGATTACGGAATAAGGCGCCCGAACAATATACAGGTGCATCCGCGGCCTGTCCACCTCTCCGATATTGGTCTTAATCCGCCGGCACGTAAGGATAATAAGTCCCTAAATTCATTACTTTGATAGATTACAGCCCGAGCCTTTTCAGAGCCGCACGTTCCACGATTGCTGAAGAAGTAGGGCTCTTAAGGACGCTCCCCCGGCAGGAGAAGTACTTATTTCATCTTTATTTTAGAAGGTGTGAAGCCCAGTCTCATTTAGGCTGGGATTACAGATGTAGTACATAATCATGCACCGGCATATGGGGCATGTATAATGAGCTACGGCGAGCAAAACACCTGCATGTACTGTTCACAGGGAAGTACACACAATAAAAAGTGCACAATCCTCAATACGATGGAATTTAGATGCATGATAATAATAATAATGATGATGATGGTAATAAGTCTTATTGATGCTGGGATCCCAGATAACCGCCATATTGTGCATGTAAAGTAGGCCTCAGTGAGGAAAATGTGCTCATATAAAAGAATATGGAAGAGAATACAAATAATTAGAGATGGGACAATAACCAGCATGGTGGTCAAGGCCATTAGAGGTGAGACTGAGTTGAGACTCTGACACATCTAGGAGCAAGATTTTGAAGTAGTCGAGTTGTAGTAGTTGAGTACAAGTCAAGAGCCTAGAAAAGGACCCAGACTTTTTAGCACCTGAGTCCGACCAGGAGCAGGTCAAGACCAAGACTTTGTAGCTACCCCTTCCAATTCAAGACCAAGACTGAACAAAGACGTGGACACATTGAGTCCAAGTCAAGACCAAGAGTGGTCAAGCGAGTCTCAGTCCGAACCAAGACATGGACACATTGAGTCTGAGTTAAGACCAGGACTTTGTAGTAGTTGATTCAGAGTCAAGACCTAGACCCGGAGCAGACAAGTGAGAGTTAAGACACAGGCATGGACACATTGAGTCTGAGTCAAGACTCACACCAAGACTTTGTAGTAGTTGAGTACAAGTCAAGAGCCTAGAAAAGGAGAAGACGAGTCTGAGTCAAGACCCAGACCAGGAGCAGACGAGTCTGAGTCAAGATCCAGACCAGGAGCAGACGAGTCTGAGTCAAGATCCAGAACAGGAGCAGACGAGTCTGAGTCAAGATCCAGACTTTTTAGCTCCTGAGTCCGACCAGGAACAGGTCAAGACCAAAACTTTGTAGCCGCCCATTCCAAGTCAAGACGTTGACACATTGAGTCTGAGTTAAGACTCACACCAAGTCTTTGTAATACTTGAGTCCAAGTTCAGACCGACACCAGGAGCAGGCGAGTCTGAGTCAAGCCCTTTTTAGTAGTTGATTCCAAGTCAAGATTGAGACCCGGAGTGGATAAGTCTGAGTAAAGACCAAAACTTTGTAGTAGCACTCAAGTCTGAGTCAAAACCAACACCAACTTAAGTAGTAGTCATGTCGAAGTTGAGGACGAGACCTGGAGCAGAAAAAGATCTAGAGCAGGTAAGAGTCTGAGTCCAGAACAAGACTTTGTAGTAGTTAAGCCTGAGACAAGAACGAGACCAGGCACGGACAGGTCAGAGTCAAGACCAAGACTTTGGAGTAGTCCATTTCAAATCATGACCGAGACCAGAAGCAGGTGAGTATGAATCGAAATCAAGACCAAGATCAAGACCAACACTTTGTAGTAGTTGGGTCCAAGTCAAGACAAGCCAAGTCCAGGTCAAGAGGCAGGGGTCAAACCCAAGACTGTGGTACCAGGAGCATGAAAGTCTAAGTAAAGACTAAGACTTTGTAGTCAGGTCCAACTCAAAGTCGAGACCAGATGAGTCTGTGCTTGAACCCCTATGATTGCCACTCTATAACCTTAGTAATAGTAATAGTAATAATACACTATTACTATTACTAATAGTGATACAAATCCTAATAATAATAATCTGGTAATACAATAATGATATGAAAATAATAAGATTAAGATAATTAGGATAATAATTCTGATAATAATCAGAATTGTGGGTAATTAAAATACTAGTGTTTTTATACAGACCCAAGGATGCTTTGCATTAAGCATAGCTTAATGTAGGCCACGTTTGCTGAAGGTAGAGGACATGTTTTTGCATATGTTTTTAAAACCCCCGGCCACTCTGTTCCAATCTCATTGAGATGCTCTTGAGCCCACACCGTGTTCTCCTCAGCGGTGAATAGCAGATGATGGATGCAGAAGCCACCATGCCCTGCTCCAGGGCTACTGGGACTCAGATGCATTTGAGCTTCTCTGTCACGTCGCAGGGCCTGTAGCAGCTGTGTGGGACAAAATAATGCCAGTAAAACGCTATGCCTCTGAATTTCAGAATTCTAACAAGATTGTCTCAACAGGCGCAGCGCTCAGATACGATAGATGTCATGCCCCCCTCCTCCACCCCATAGCTGCACAGCAAAATCCCCAGCTGTTGACTCCAACAATGTACCAGAGCTGTTTGTTCAACTTCAGCTGGTCACATCTCAGCACTGCAGAGTTTACTCTGCACTTACATAACACAGCACTTCATACCTACATGCAATAAAGCACGCCACATTTCATTCCACTGTATTATACACAGGTTATACACAATACACAATACAGTTATACACAGGTTATATACCATACTGTTATATACTGTATACAGTCTATAATATATATACAATCTACAATGATGTTATACAAAGATATTTACACACAGGTTATATACAATACTGTTATACACAGATTATATAAAAGCTACAATACTGTTACACACAGGTTATACACAATCTCCAATACTGTTACACACAGGTCATATACTATACAGTTATACACAGATTATATACCATCTGCAGTGACGTTATACACAGACACTTGCAATGTACTATGATGTTATATACCAATTATATACAATCTCCAATACTGTTACACACAGGTCATATACAATACAGTTATACACAGATTATATACCATCTGCAGTGATGTTATACACTAATATTTACAATATATTATGATGTTATACACAGATTATATACAATCTACAATACCGTTACACACAGGTTAAACACAATCTCCAATACTGTTACACACAGGTCATATACAATACAGTTATAGACAGATTATATAAAATTTACAATACTGTTACACACAGGTCATATACAATACAGTTATACACAGATTACATACCATCTGCAATGCTGTTATACACTAATATTTACAATCTACTTTGATGTTATACACAGATTATATACAATCTACAATACTGTTACACACAGGTTATATACAATACTGTTATACTCAGATTATGAAAAGTATACAATACATTTATATACAGGTTATGTGCAGTCTACAATACTGTTATACACAAATGATATACAATACAGTTATATACAGATTATATGCAGTCTACAGTACTGTTATACACGTATTATATACAATACACAATACAACTGTGTTGTGTATTGTATATAATATGTGTATAACACATAGATTATATACAATCAACAGTATTTTATACACATATTATATACACTACTGTTATACACAGATTTTATGCAATCTGCCATTCAGTTTAACATAGGGTATGTACAATCTACAATACTGCTGTACACAAATGATATACAAAACAATTCTACACCGATTCTGTAATCCACAGTAATGTTACACACATTATAACCTAGTTATATACAGATTATATGCAATCCACAATGTGATTATACACAGATTATATTCAATATATGATACAAATACAATGAAAGATACTATACACATACAGTATAGTTACTATACAATGAAAACAGATGCAGTACAATAATGTGAAGATACAAAGAACACAGATTATGTATTATACAACATATGATAATAATTATTTGTACAGTATACAAAGATAATATACAACAAGAAGTACAATTCCATTACATACATGTGGGCATCAGCCGAGAATTCGCATATGGATGCATCCCTGCAATATATACACAATACAACACATCACTTTTTCTCTGGCAGTTAATAATAATCACCTGTCCACCAGCAAGAGAGCACCAAGCCCATTTTTCTTGGATTGGTTTCAAACGCAGGGGTGTTAAGCTGTTAAGATGTTGAACAGAGTATAACCTTTGTCCTTTTCATACTGAGACATAACCGCTACGTTCTTAGCGCAGTTTTTAGCTCTCGAGCTTATGTCCTCGTGCAGTTTTTTCCTGGGACATAACCCAGGACACGTGCCGAATGTGTTCTAATCAGATTTTAAAAACAACACCTGATTAAATTACACAGAGAATCTGTTTAAGTTACTGGAGGAGTTCAAAATCCATCTGCCTTTAATTAAATTGAATTAGTGTGTTCAGAACAAAACTGGAACGCTGATAAGCTTCTTCATTCATTTCACGGCTCTTTTATTACGCCTGAGGCTCTGTTGGACCGAACTGGGCCTCTGTTGCAATTGCCACTGTGTTCTGCACCCCCCACATAGTAGACTGAGCTTCTCAGAACGAGGAGTTTGCGTTCAATCAGAGGAGCAGACTGAGACATCTCAGGATTGCTGCTTTCTGAAGTATTCGTTTGGCTGTGCTTGTGACACGCTGCTGAATTCTCTCTCTGAGATACAGTTTCGTGCCTAATTCCCTGTTCCGAACTCTTCCAGTGGTGCACGGGGGCGGAGAGGTGCTTCCAGCTCCCCAGGAAAGTGTCTCTTCTGCTGCATTTTCAGAGTGAAAGAGACCGTATGTAAATAGGTAGTCTCGTAGTCTCTAGCTCTGGGGTGTTCTTGGGTCGTCTTGCTGCTCAGCTTCTTTAAGGCCTATTTGCTATGATGTTTAGGTCAGAGGACTGTGAGGGTTCATCACGAAGGCTTCGGGTTGTGTCACTTCGGGTAGTCCGAGATGGTTTTTGGGTCATTATCATGTTCTAGGAGTCATTGAATTTTCAGCGTGAACAGATGGTTTGACTACTGTGGCCAGATTTTGCTGGTATGTGGTACCTAACTACACCACAATCTGCACCACAAGCTTCAAGTACGGCTTGGCTCGACCCGCCATCCTTTAAGATCCACAGAAGACGAGCGTCCAGGTTTTTTTCTGTCCTGCATCGAAGTGGTGGAACGAACTTCCCCTGGGTGTCTGAACAGCAGAGTCCAACGCTCGCTGTCTTCAAACGTAGACCGAAGACCCTCCTCTTACGAGAGTACTTGGGTAAAGAGTAGAGTATTATGGTCTCCATATTGACTTCTGTTTAGTAGAGTCTAAGCTTAGAGGTATCTTTGAATTTTTAGTCTATTTAAACTAGCTGAGGTTTTCTTGAGTAAATAGTGAAGCTCTTTTGTAAGTCGCTCTGGAGAAGAGCGTCTGCTAAATGTTGTAAAATCTATGCCGAATCGTCAGTGCCACTGGCAGCAACACACCCTCATGCTTCACAGTTGGCAAGGTTTTCTTTCCATGAATGGAAGTTGCTTTTTTTCTCTAATTATTATCTTTATTGTTATTATTATGTACTATAATAATATCATAGTAAGGATGTTTTGATAGAGTCCTATTCCATTGGCAGTACTTTTCTACAGGGACTGTACAAACTGTGCAAGTGTGTGTACATTTGCACATCTCTGTCAGCAATGGGTGCAACTCAAAGTAGCTAAAAGGGTTCATTAGAAGGGGTGTCCAAACTTATAGGGACATATGAGGTAAAATAACAGGGTGGTAAATATGCTTGGTAAACCATGTAAGAGCCTTTTACACCCCAAGCATTCTGTGGCACCTTTAAGGTTCGACTGTGCTTTCTTGGACTCCCAGCTGTGAGCCCATCATCAGGGATCAAACCGACCAACCAAATCTCCAGACAACAGGGGCCAGGGTGGTTATACCACTTGCCGGCCCACCCTCATAAATCATAAATGAACAGCAACACTTTTGTTTTTTATGCATTATGACCTTTTTGTAGTTTTGGGGAAATTTGAGCAGGACACATTTTGTACTTTCTGGAAGAGATTTCTTCTCGCTCTCTTCCTAGCACGCCAGCTTCATCCACCAGAGACAGCTTATGCATTTTTGCCCCCTGGCCACAGCGCTGACAGACCTGCAGCTGAAATAAAGCTCCATCAGTTTGAGAAAAGCGCCTCAGCCTTCCAAAAACAGCGCAAAGGATCTGACTAGCGGCATCGCTCACACAGCTCTCGCTCTGTCATCTTAGAGTAGCGCTGGTTTGTGGTGTAATTTACCCAGTTAAAAATACATACTAAAACTTACCCTATATATTCAAATCTTCCAACTTTAGAGAAGTCATCTACTCTTCTGGGAATGCAATATGCAAGCTGTTGGTGCATTGCTGTAAAGCTTTGATTGCATTCAGCCACAAGAGCATAACATCCAATGGAACAGCCATCCAATGAACTACCAACCAACTACCGTTCAGGGAACTGCCGACCAGAAAACATCCAGTGAACTATCATCCAGAGACCTACCATCTAGTGAATTACCATTCAGTAAACTACCATCCCGAGATCTACCATCCAGTGAATTGCCATTCAATGAATTACCATCCAGTAAACTACCATCCAGAGAACTGCCATCCAGAGATCTACCATCCAGAGAACTGCCATCCAGTGAACTACCATCCAGAGAACTGCCATCCAGAGATCTACCATCCATAGAACTGCCATCCAGTGAACTACCATCCAGTGAACAATCATCCAGAGACCTACCATCCAGAGAACTGCCATCCAGTTAACTGCCATCCAGTGACCAACCATCCAGAGATCTACCATCCAGAGATCTACCATCCATAGAACTGCCATCCAGTGAACTACAATCCAGTGAACAACCATCCCAGAGATCAACTATCCAGAGATCTACCATCCAGTGAATTGCCATCCAATGAATTACCATACAGCAAATTATCATCCAGTAAACATCCATTCACAGAACTATCCGTTGAACTACCATCTGGAGAACAACCATCCAGAGATCTACCATCCAGTGCATTACCATCCAGTGAACAGCTAGTGAACTTCCAGAGAACTATGATCCAGTAAACTACTATTCGGTAAACTACCAGCCAAAGAAAACCATCAGAAATACTTACCAGAAAGGGGGTGTTGTTTATACCATTGCTCAAAGAACCCTTTAAACTTTTAGGCTCATGTGCACCTGCTGAAAAGCGTAAAATTGATAATTGGGGCTTTTCCATCAATATTTTACACCAATCAGCCTGCTCAATCTGACAAGGGGTGGGAAATATATATTAGACAGCAAGTGAACAGTCAGTTCTTAAAGGTGATGTGTTGAAAGCAGGAAGAATGGGCAAGCGTAAGTGATGGGTATTGAGGTCCCACCCCACATCTTGCAGTACTTGAAGGCTCTGCTGCTAATGTCTTGGTGCCAGATACCACAGGACACCTTCAGTGTGCCTTCTCCGGCCTTCAGTCTCCTCTGCTATTGCTTAACCTCTCGAAATCTCCACATCCAGCAAGATGCCTCTTTGCATTCTTTTCTGACGTCCATCGTTTCCTCTGTTGGTGTTGAGGAATGAGGCTCTTCACGGGCTCTCTCAGGACGTTTCTGCTGGAACAGGATGAAAGCGCTGGGCTGTCTGCGGAAGACCCCAGGGCGGTGTTGGGCTCTCCGAGTTTTCCTCTTGTCCTCTCGCCTGCTATTATATGGCTCTCTGGAGGGCTTCTCATCTTATCTGGTGCTGAGGCTGCAGAGCTGGAAGCAAAGACCCTTCATTCCAATAACTCTTCATCTGGGCAGAGTGATGGGTCCCTTAGTGTCAAGGAGGTTGGTGTTGATGCTTCTGTACACCATGCTCACAGACTAAATTGCTGGACTCACCTCTATTGAGCTCTGAGGCCATGCGTCCTTTTATAGTCATTGACATTCCCAAATAAGGAATTCTTAGCCATGTATTCTTTCTATGTGAAAAATCATCTATAGACGTTGTTTTCTGGTTGACCGTAGGATGGGACGTCTGGTGACCAAAATTCAACCTGAATACAACGTCTAATGTCAACGTTAATTCGGCGGCTGACATTGATATTTTGTAGGTTTTAAACTGTGATGTTAAGTAACCAAAATCCAACGTCTTCCTCATATTTAGTTGAGGTATGTGAGGTACAACGTGAAATTCGAACGTTATTAGATGTTTTAAGATTTAAGCAACAGTGTTAAGTAACTAATATATAACATCTGACTAATGTTGAAGCTTTACATCAACCCGGTTTTGTTTCTTGATGGATATAAGACTTTGATTTCCAACCACAATGCAGCATCTATACAGCGTTGGGATTTGGCATCAACCTGATTTTCATTTTCAACGTCTGTCCGATGTTACAGTTCAACATGTTTCTGACTGACGTTTAATATTATCCAAAACTGGTGTGCTTTGTGCTGTGTCCATTCCCAGCAGGCACCAGACATCACTTTGACGGTAGAAAGACGTTGGACTCTAACATCAGACAGACGTCGAATTGGAAATTGAGTTGACGAAAAAACTCGACGTTAGACAGCCGTTGAATTTCAGTCGGAAATCAATTTCACATATCGTTCAAATCGACAACGTTCAAATTTTACGCGTGGAAGTTAAAATTATCAAGTTTAGCAGATGATGGATTTTTGTCACCAAACCTCATAACTAAATGTTCTTATTTAACATCAGTATGATGTTGACATGTGACGTTTGGAGGATGTTGGATTTTGGTTAAATTTCCACCTAAAAGCAACAAAATATCAACGTCAGCTGTCGTCACAATTCTACGCCAAACTGACGTTGGCATTTGGACGTTGTCCTGACGTTTTGGTCACCCAACAACCAGATAAACAACGGCGATCAACGTTGGCGGCCAGCTGGGTTTGTCCGTGTCATGTGTCCATGTGTGTTTTTAAGTGTTACTGAGGTCAGGATGTTGGATAATGATCACCAGCCCACCTCATCCACAACTCCCGAACTCCTCCCAAAAATACTGACTGGATCACCACCATCATCATTCCAGAGAACACAGCACTTCCACTGCTCCACAGCTCAATGCTGGGGGGGTTTATACACCCTATAGCCCACGTCTTGCATTTATAGACACGGTGCCAACAGGTTCATGTCTATCTGCTCCTGAGAGTCCTATTCTATTGGCAGTACTTCTCTACAGGGAGTAGACAAGCTGTTTGTGTGCATTTGGACATATAGTAGTATAGTAAGACCTGTTTGGTATCTGATGTGTGCTTCTGTAGTTTAGAACAGGGGATGCTAAGCTAATATTGCTAACAAACACTGGACTTGGACTGTCACCAATGTCTTCTTGGTAAATATCTGCCCAAATCTTGCTTCATTTGGTTGGAAATTCTACTGAAAAGCTACGTAAATAAGTTAAAAAAAAAAAAAAAAGAGGAGGTAACAGGGGGTGGAAAGACTTTATTTATACAGTTCAGCTCGGAGGAGACGTTTATTTCTGTGTTTATAGACTAACGTTAGTCACACCAGGTTCTAAACACCATCCATTTGTCTGGATGCATTCTGGACGAGTTGAGAGACGTTGTTGGGCGAGTGTTTACAGAAACGAGACTGTTGACAGTGGAGTAAGTCCACTTTGTGTTTGTAAGTAATGTTAGCTTAGCATCTCCCATCGTAAACTAAAGAAGCACACACAAGCTATCAAACATGTCTTGTCTGATTGACTGCATCTGGGGTCAGTGATCAATCATGTCCGTTTGTTAATTTGAGGTTTCACCAAAATATTCCTTTAAAAAAACAACAACTGGAACCTGGAACAACACAAGCAGGCTAAGACTCTGGTGTAGCCTGGATGCTAATAGTGAACAAAAAAAAGACAACATGTCCTCAGAGACAGACCAGGGGAGTTCTTTATGTATGCATGTGTACAGTGGCATGCAAAATAAGATCCTGTCTCATTATATTGAGATAAAATTATTATCATTAATAATATTTAATAATATTATTTTTAATTATTCATTATATCTCATTATTTTTATCTCATTATTCTGATACAATTATTATTCTCATTATAATTATTTCTCAATTTTGCATTTTAAGAAATTATTTCTATTTGTTAAGATTACTTTTTTAGTATATTAAAAAGATTTTCCATTATAATGAGAATTATTGAATATATTGAGATGATTTCTAATTACTTTGAGATATTTTCTCATTTCTCTGAGATACTAAGTCCTTTTTTTTTCAAATTATCAAATTATTTTCTCTATTTTCAGAAACATCCTTCTCCATTATTTTAGAGACATTTTTTTGAATATTTTGAAAATATCTCATTATAATGAGATGATATCTAATTACCATGAGACACTTTCTCAATACTTTGATTTAGATTTGACCTTCTTATCTTTAAGATACTATGTCATTATTTTATTATATATATCTTTTTGAGATACTATCTCATTGTTCTGAGATACTAAGACATTACTTTGAGATACTGTATCATTGAGATAGCAAGTCCTTATTCAGAGATACATATGATATTAAATCATTAATATGATTTCTTAATGTGTTTAAAATATTTCTCATTATTATGAGATGCTTTTTAATTACTTTGAAATACTTTTGAAATATTTTCTGAAACTTTCTCATTATTTTGAGATACTAAGTCATTATTTTGAGATACTGTCTTATTATTCGGAGATACTAAGTCATTATTTTGAGATACTATCTCATTATTTTGAGATACTATCTCATTATTCTGAGATACTAAGTCATTATTTTGAGATACTATCTCATTATTTTGAGATACTATCTCATTATTCTGAGATACTAAGTCATTCGAATGATTTCTTAATGTCAGTAAAATATTTTTAATTCATTTGAAATACTTTCTCAATATTTTCAGAAAGCTCTCATTATTTTGGGACGCTTTACGCTTTTGAAATGAAAATGATGAAAATCTGACATTTTATTTAGAGTTTGGGGTGGGGGGGGGGTAGGGGGTGGGGGGGCTTCCATAGTTTTTTATTTTTTCCCATCATTTAAAAGCACCTTCTGCTGTCTCCTGTAAAGTTGCTATTTTGCAGATACGAGGGTTTGTTAGGCTCTTTCATGGTTGACTGTGTGTAGAATTTTGTGCAGATGTTCCATGGAAATGCTCTCTCTCACACACACACACACACACACGCAGGTTAATCATGGTAGACAGAACATTGAATTATGCTTCCCTCTTTATCTTCACTTTCTAGCCCTTGCTGCTTGTCCTTTCCAACACACCTCCTCCTGGCTCCCCTATAATCTTCTCCTGCTGTCTCATGCAAAAGGTAGAGCCGTAACCATGGCAATGCAGCACCTGAGCATGAGCTAGCCACGCTAGGCCCCACTGAGAGGGAATTCTAGGCTTTCGGAAACAGATAGCAATGCTGAAGATGCTTCTGCTGCTCTGTTCCATCGCCATGTTTATGTTAACCCCCTTCGGAGAGGTCGCCTGTTCAAATTAGCACTTAGCATAAATTAGACGCCTGCATGGTTTGCGCAGTGTCCAATGAGATCTGGCGTGTGCCTAATAAGCCTCCCCATTCGGCCAGCGTGGACGGCTGTTCCGGACCACTCCGTCTGGGCACGTGCTTTGAAGGTTCTGGTGTGGAGGCTGGGTAATGAAGGGCTGGTGCTCAGTGCCGGTTGGATGGTGCTGTTGTTGACTTTGATCTTGATCCCACCATGTTGTCGTTTTTGCTCCTCTGTGATGCTCATTTTAATTCTCTCTCTCTTTTACATTGAATGTTGCCTTTATTAACGGGACAAATCAAAGTCTGAGTCAGGGCAAGTCACTAAAGCTGTCCTCATTGATATTCTGGGAGTGTATCAAGTGCATTTTTCAGTTAGTAATGGAGTACAATGGCGTTCAGTGGGGAAAACAGTCAAGTGCACCCAGAGCTACTCTTTTATTTTATGGCGGTGGTAGATTACATCTACTGCATTTTGGGCTCCATTTGAGGGAGGGTGTGGGGGTGGGTAGAGGGTGTGGGGGGTAGGTGGTGCAAGGGGATGAAAAATGACAAACCCTTTTCCTGTGTAACGCTGCTGTCCTGCCTCTGGATGTGGCGCTAAAGATCTCTATTTTAGATTTTCTTCTTTTTTTTTTTTGTTTTCTAAAATCAACACAGGTTCATACATCTAAAGGACAGGAATTATACATACATATACATGCACACAGATTATAAATGTATTGTTTTTTGACAAAGTCAAGGCTTCTTAACTTCCTGCTAGTGATCATGATTGGCTACATCTTCTACTCACAGGACAGGCCAACACACAGTACAGTGGAAAAGTCTAGTGCAGATCTGAGTCATTATTCAGAGATACTAACTCAGTATTTAGACATACAATATATCTAAAAATTTATAATATAATAATATATATAACATGTTCTCTTATTACTTTTAT